>NC_087403.1:11494107-11716607 GCF_031307605.1 Tribolium castaneum | reverse complement strand
AACCTTGACGGTACGGCACAACTAAATTAACTATTAAAAAATGTACTGTAAAATGCGGCGTGTGGCTGCCACCCGATCGCTTCGCGACTACTACTACTCTTATCTCTTAGTAAGAAGATTACAAAAACCCCTAAATGAAAAGAGGCGCTAACATTCCCCCCGACCGTTAAGGAATGAAGTTAACTAAAACTAAATTATCAACTAAAGAAAAGAAATATAAGTTCCCTTCCGCATAATAATAATAAATATTAAATTAAATTAAACTGCAAGTAATTGCATCCACCCAAAGAACAAATAACTAAAAACAAAATTATAGGATCAAAACGATCACTGATTTGGAAGGGGACATAGACGAACTATAGGTCGTTTATAAAGACCATTGGGAGTTTTGACGCTGGCGACGCGAACTATCCCATCCTTGCCAGGAAAGACCTCTTGAACGACCCCTAATGGCCAATGCAACGGTGGGGTGTTATCCGTCCGCAAAACTACGACCGTACCGACCTTTATTGGAGAAGATGGCTTATTCCATTTTTGACGAACTTGCAAATTATGTAGATATTCCACGTGCCATCGTTTCCAATACGTTTGCAAAATTTGATCGAGCAGTTCTTTTCGGGTTACTAAATTAGTCGACATGTCTAAATTTTGAATTGGTAGCGATTGAAGGGGCGTCCCTGTCAAAAAATGAGCAGGCGTCAAAGCTAACGGCTCGTTAGGATCCGAGCTGAGCATACACAATGGTCGAGAATTTAATAAAGCCTCTATTTGAGTAATAACCGTCGTAAATTCTTCATAAGTCAAAATTTGGGTGCCAATAACTTTAGTTAAATGAGACTTCACACTTTTAATGTTTGCCTCCCAGATTCCTCCAAAGTGAGGTGCTGCTGGAGGATTAAATTTCCATACTACATTTCGTTTTATCAATTCATCATCAATACTAGAATGATACTCTTGTGAGGTCACAAATTTTGACAAATCGTCTAGGGCAGTTTTAGCTCCAATAAAATTTGTACCACAATCGGAATACAAAACCGAGCATGGACCACGACGGGATAAAAAACGTTTAAAGGCATTAATAAAAGTCGCAGTGGATAGGTCAGAAGCCACTTCTAGATGTAAGGCTTTGGTAACTAAACAAATAAATAAGCATAAATAAGCTTTCTGGCTTTTTACACCTCTACGACGAGTCAGAGTGATATAGAATGGTCCGGCATAATCTACACCACTGTGCAAAAATGGTTTCGCTTCTGTAATTCTAGGAGCGGGCAAATCCGCCATACATGGGAAAGTTGCGCGAGGACGAAATTTAAAGCAATAATTACAGTTGCGAATGCGATGTCTAACAACATTTCGTGCAGCTAAAATCCAAAATTTCTGACGCAACAACGACAGTGTAAGATGCGGACCAGTATGTAAATTACGTTGGTGAAAATAGTCTATTAAGAGATCCACCAAGTGGTCTTTTTTGGGCAGCAAAAACGGATGCTGCTGATCATATTCTAAATTTGAGTTTGATAGACGTCCTCCTACTCTAATAACTCCATCTTTAAGAAACGGACATAAGGCACGAATTTTAGGCGAACAAGGTTTATTTTGCTCTAACAAAGCTAAATCTGAAGCAAAATGTTCTCTTTGGACAAGTCTAACTAGCGTTAATTCAGCGGTTTCTAAGTCTTTGAGTGTAATAGGATTTCCTTTTGGCAATATCTTAAGAAATCTGAGAACATATACAACTGCATTGCGCAATTTACTATACGAAGACGATCTATCTATAAGTTGTCGTAAAGGGTTGACACAACGTGAGAAAGTGACGAGAACTATCGGTTTCTCTTCGAGAGGAGGTTCGTCTGTATTAGTTGAAGAGTTAATAGGCCATAACTGTTCGTCCATAAATAACCAACTAGGACCAGTTAGCCAAATCGGGTGGTTTAAAAGGTGCGCCGGTGTTAGACCCCTAGAAATTGGGTCGGCTGGGTTTTCCTTCCCATCGACATGATACCAATTAACCGACGGCACTAATTCTTGAATTTTTGCCACGCGATTTGCTACAAAAGTGTGCCAACGATGAGGAGATGCGTTTATCCAGTTAAGTACGACCGAAGAATCAGTCAGAGCAACAATGTTTTCTATAATTAATCGCGATTGGAAAGTGCTTTCTACAAAATGGATCAGTCTAGCTAAAAGAAGCGCAGCACAAAGCTCTAATCTGGGTATCGAAAGTGACTTTAACGGAGCAACTTTTGATCTAGCACAAATGATTCTAACAGTAGGTACCTTTTCTGGAACTTTTACATACACTACCGCTCCATAACCCTTTTCTGATGCGTCTGCAAATCCAACAATTGTCACAGGTAAATTACTACAAGTTCCTAAATGACGCGGAATTTCAAAGTTTTCCAAAAGATGCAACTCTCTTTTTAAAAGACTCCAAATTTTTTGTATATCAGCCGATACAGGATCGTCCCAACCAAGTTTTTGAACCCAAATTTCCCGAATCAATAATTTTGCATATAAGGTAACGGGAGCCAACAATCCTAAAGGATCCCAAATGCGAGCAATTATTGACAAAATATTCCGTTTCGTACATTCTATGTCAGGAACACTAATTTTAAAACCAAGCAAGTCGGTTTGCGGATGCCACTGAAAACCTAAGACCTTCAAGGAATCATTGCTAAATTCAACGGGCTGAAAGCAGCGTTCCGGTTCTAAAATTTCTGACAATAGTTCATTAGAGTTTGTTGTCCATTTGGTTAAGCTAAACCCCCCGGCCCTAAACAAACCAATTAAATCGCGGTACAACGCAATAGCTTCTTCACTGGTAGGAACACTAGTTACAACATCGTCCATGTATGTATCTCTATTTACAATTCCTGAAGCTAACGGAAAATTTCTAGATTCGTCCGAGGCAAGTTGCTTAACTGTACGAAGAGCTAAAAATGGCGAGGCTTTGACTCCAAAAGAGACTACATTGATTTCGTATGTTTGGAGAGGTTCATTAATCGAAAATCGCCAGAGAATTCTTTGAAAGCATCGATGATCGGGATTAAGCCAAATTTGTCTATACATCTGACGTACGTCAGCGGTCATGGCTACAGCAAATAGTCTAAAATTCAGTAGCAAAGAAACTATATCGGTTTGTAATTTTTCACCAGTATATAAAACATCGTTCAAAGAAAGCGAATTACTACCTTTGGCGCTAGCATCAAACACAACTCTCAGTGGAGTACTAGTACTTTCCTTAAAAATAGCATGATGCGGAATGTAAAATGAAGATTCGCTATTCAATCTATGTGGCTCTACTAAAGACATGTGACCTTGCTCGATGAAATCTTGTATTGCATCGCAATAACTTTGATGAAATGCTGGCATTGAGCGAAATTTTCTTTCTAAAGCTAGATATCTTCGAAAAGCGTTTTGAAATGAACTACCCAAATTAGGAGGAAATTCTTTAAAAGGAAGCGAGACTATGTATTTTCCGGACGGTTCGCGTTTAACCGTAGAAACGAAAAGTTCTTCACATTTTGCGTCATCTTTATTCAATGAAACACTGGGACTGGGAACCTCTTCCATTGACCAAAATTTTTCAAGTGCTTTATCTAGAGATGGTTCCTCAATCAAACAAAATGAATGTGTTTCACAATTCGCGGCTACATATGGTATTTCGCCCATAACTATGTATCCTAGTGTAGTTTCTAAAGCGATTGGGCTTCCAAGTGAACCTTCTACTTTGTTCGGGCCTAATATTTGCGGAAACAATTTACCACTAATTATTCCATCGATTTCCCCCGACTCAAAAAATTTCTCGTCGGCTAGCGGAAGATTAAGCAAATTTTCTATAGATGATTGCGGAATATTTCGATCTGGCAAATTGTCAATAATTTGATCGATAACTAAAGCCTCGAACTTGTATCTATAATCTGAATTAAAGCGAGAAGCAATGACCGTATCTATTTTTCCTTTTATAGGATGCGTGATGGCACCTATGCCTTTAACAGAAGCGTTAATTTTTCTAATTGGCAAATTTAAGCGGGTACAACAATTTGTAGTAATAAAATGCGATTGACTAGCGGGGTCTACTAAAAGTCTAACTAATTTCCTTTTCGAATTTGGAGCGAATATTTCTACTATGGCGGTAGCAAGCAAAGTGTTACTATATCTAGATGATTTAAAGCTAGTATTTGAAGCGACACAAAAACTATGGGGCTCGCGGGAAGTACTATTAACGTCACTAATTGGAACCTTAGCAGGCTGTTCTGATGTCTCAATGTGCGGTTTATCAAAATGAAGCAGAGAATGATGTCTCTTTCGACACAAACTACAAGTGTTTGTCGATTTACAAGCGATTATTTTATGTTTCGGACTAAGGCAATTTAAACATAAAGCTTTATCTTTGACTAATTGATATCTTTCCAAGGGACCTAACTTTAAAAGCTTCGCACACTGATAAACTAAATGAGAAGCCTCGTTACAAATTGGACAAATATTATTCGATGCGCGATTACTAACAACAAGCGAATGGGTTCTACTAGGTTTACTGAAAGGAGCGCTATAGTTCGTTCGATTGGCTGTTGTAGTAGTTGATTTCAAAGTACAAGCTAAGATTTTTGTGTGATCCTTTACAAAGTCAACAATTTCCTTGTACAAAGGAATTTCAGATTTTTTCTGTGACAGCTCAAAATGTCTACGAGTTTGACCATCTAATTTTGAAAGTGCGATTGAACTTATAATAAAGTCCGAAAGATTTTCTATGTCTAATTGTTTCAAAGCGTTCACCGCTGTATCAAACTTTTCCAAAAATGTATTTAAACAAACTACCGATTCATTTTGTAAAGGTCTAAAGTCAAGAATTTGCGACAAATAAGTATTAGCCAGAAGACGTTTATCATCATATTTTTCTACGAGCGCTTTCCATAAGATGGGATAATTTGCTCCTGTTGGTTGTATTCCAGAGCAAACCAGCAAAGCTTTACCCGTCAATTTTCCCAATAAGTAATGCATTCTAGTAATATCGTCTAAATCGGGATTTTCGTGTATTAAAGTTCTAAACGTGTCATAAAAAATTGGCCAATCGGACATTTCTCCTGAAAATTCCATCAATTCGATCTTGGGCAATTTTGCTATAGCTTTCACCGGCTTGGGCAAACTTTCAGTTTTTGTAAAAACCTTTTTTGCTGCTTCTACAATGTGACAATATAATTCGTCCACCGCCTCCAACTCAGCAAAGCTAGGCGTATAGTCAGGGTCGAGTTCTAAACTTACTAAATTTATCGAATCAATGCAATTACTAAACAATTGGCGCGTTTCTTCTAGTGTATTATATCTAATTTTAAAGTTTTTGCAAACCGTCTCATCATCCAGGTTTCTAGAGTCGTTATATAAACGCTGAATTCTCAAAAAAAGTGATTGACGCTTGCCTTGAAGAGACTTTAATTCATTCTCTTTAGTTGGAGCCATGATAAATTTAAACGAATTTCTAATAAGCGAGGACGTATGCGAGCAACAGCGACAAGAGATAAGCTAAAGCGATAACTCGATAAGCGAAGGGTTTTTGCAACAACGCGTTCCAAAAATAGCGATACCAATGCTCTAGATTTAACTAAACGAAGATCCGGTGGCTCGAAGGACCAAATGTTAATGCGTAAAAGAAAGGCTATTTAAAACAACACAAAAAAAACTTACCGAGTGGTCCGTCAAAGTGCAGATCGATGTAAGAAGGAAGAAGTAAGGAAAGAGGAAGAATAGGAAAAAAAGAGAACCTTGACGGTACGGCACAACTAAATTAACTATTAAAAAATGTACTGTAAAATGCGGCGTGTGGCTGCCACCCGATCGCTTCGCGACTACTACTACTCTTATCTCTTAGTAAGAAGATTACAAAAACCCCTAAATGAAAAGAGGCGCTAACAAAAACTTATATTAAACAGACAGAAAACGTCGTATTCTGACACAAAAAAACGAATTACGTTATAGACTTGACGAGAACGGCGTATCTCGGACTCTTATAGGACTCTTATAGGGTCAAAAATTATCAGTTTGGATTAAAACAAATTATTTTTGTTGACTCTCAGTCTGAATTGTTCATCAGTTCAAACAAAAACGGCTTACTTTAGACGATCTTTTGCTTTGAACAAGAAAACTTACATCGAACAGACTAAAAACGTATTAATCTGGCATAAAAGAGCAATTTATGTATCACTTTGGATAAAGGCAGCTAATCCTATTCGTTTCATTGCTTAAAATAGACAAAATTGTTAATAAATCTAACAAAAACGCTGTATTCTAGCACAAAATACTAATTACATTATAGTTTCGACGAGAATAGCTTATTTGGAATGATTCTATGCTTCCAAACGAGTAAATTTTTAATAAACAGATGCCAAACATCATGTTTTGTCCTATAAAGACATTTTATATTGCAGTTTGTATTAAAACAAAATATTTTCGTTGATTCTTTGTTAGAAGCAGCAAACCTAACATTAAAGAATCTGAAAACTTTGTATTCGGATACAAACCACCGAATTTTGTTTCAGTTTAGACAAAAACGGTTGATTTTCGACAATATTTTGCTTTGAACAAGAAAGCTTATATCAAACTGACTAAAAACGTCTTATTTTAGCACAAAACAAAAGATTTGCGTTATAGTCTTAAAGCTGATTCATGCCACAGTTTGGATAAAAACCAATTATTTTTGTTAATTCATTGTTACAAACAAGAAACCTTACATCAAAGAAACTGAAAACCCCTTATTTAGGCACAGAAATTCGAATTACGTTTCAGTCTGGACAAAAACTGCTTATTTTAGACGATCCTTTGTTTTGAACACGAAAACTTACATTAAAAAGATTAAAAACGTCTTATTCTGGCTGAAAACTGCAAATTATATATTACTCTAGATAAAAGCAATTTATCCTGATTACTCCTTTACTTAGAATAGAGTAAACTTGTATAAAACTTAATGAAAACTTTAAATTTCGTCTCAAAGAAATAATTTACGTTATAGTTTTGACCAGCACTGTTTATTTCAAACGAAATTATGATTCGAAACTAATGAACTTTTATGGGGCAGATGCAAAACCACATATTACCATATAAAGCGTTGTTTTAAAGCAAAGTATTACCTTTTGCAACAAGAAATTTCACGTCAAAGAAACTGAAAACTTCGTATCCATACATAAATATCTAATTACGTATCAGTTTAGGCAAATACAGCTTATTTTAAACGATTCCTTGCTATAAACAAGAAAAATTTTATCAAGCATATTGAAAACGTCTTATTCTCGAAAATAAGAGCAAATTATGTATCAGTTTTAACAAAAGCGGATTACTCTGTTTGATTCTATGCTTAGAGTAGAGTAAACTACTATAAAACGTAATGAAAACTCTATATTCAAGCTCAAAAGAACAAATTACGTTATAGTTTTGACAAAAAAAAATATTTCGGACGATTACATACTTCGAAGTAAGCAAACTTTAATTGAACATGTGCAAAAAGCTAATACTTTGCTTTAAAATAATGATTTATGTGGTAATATGGTATTTTGCATCTGTCCTATAAAAGTTTACCCGTTTCGCTCCATTGAATCATTAGAAATAAATTATTTTGACACAACAACAACACAAATAATTTGTTTTTGTTTAAACTGTAACATAAGTCGCTTTTATAAAACGAACTAAGACGTTTGGCATCTGCTTAGTGAAAGTTTTCTCGTTTTGGGGGCATAAAATCGTTTGAAATTAACAGTTCTGGTTAAAACTATTACGAAAATTATTTCTTTGTATCACTTTAAAGATTTGCGTTATAGTCTTGACGAGAACTGTTAATTTCAAACGATTCTATGCTTTGAAACCAGTATACTTTCACTGAACAGAGGCAAAACGTCTGATTTCGCCTTTAAAAAACGATTTATGTCACAGTTTGGATTAAAACCAATGATTTTCGTTTATTTATTGTTACAAACAAGAAACCTTACATCAAAGAAACTGAAAACCTCTTATTCAGGCCCAGAAAATCAAATTACGTTTCAGTCTGGACACAAATTGCTTATTTTAGACGATTCTTTCTTTTGAACACGAAAACTTACATTAAAAAGATTAAAAACGTCTTATTCTGGCTCAAAACTGCAAATTATGTATTACTTTGGATAAAAGCAGTTTATCCTGATTACTCCTTTGCTTAGAATAGAGCAAACTTGTATAAAACTTAATGAAAACTTTAAATTTCGTCTCAAAGAAATAATTTACGTTATAGTTTTGACCAGAACTGTTAATTTCAAACGATTTTATGCCCCCAAACGAGAAAACTTTCACTAAACAGATGCCAAACGTCTTAGTTCGTTTTATAAAAACGACATGTTACAGTTTAAACAAAAAAATTATTTTCGTTGTTGTGTCAAAATAATTTATTTCGAATGATTCAATGGAGCGAAACGAGTAAACTTTTATAGGACAGATGCAAAATACCATATTACCACATAAATCGTTATTTTAAAGCAAAGTATTAGCTTTTGCACTTGTTCAATTAAAGTTTGCTTGCTTCGAAATATGTAGTCGTCTGAAATAATTTTTTTTTGTCAAAACTATAACGTAATTTGTTCTTTTGAGCTTGAATATAGAGTTTTCATTACGTTTTATAGTAGTTTACTCTACTCTAAGCATAGAATCACACAGAGTAATCCGCTTTTGTTAAAACTGATACATAATTTGCTCTTATTTTCGAGAATAAGACATTTTCAATATGTTTGATAAAATTTTTCTTGTTTATAGCAAGGAATCGTTTAAAATAAGCTGTATTTGCCTAAACTGATACGTAATTCGATATTTGTGCATGGATACGATGTTTTCAGTTTCTTTGACGTGAAATTTCTTGTTGCAAAAGGTAATAATTTGCTTTAAAACAACGCTTTATATTGTAATATGTGGTTTTGCATCTGCCCCATAAAAGTTCATTAGTTTCGAATCATAAAATCGTTTGAAATAAACAGTGCTGGTCAAAACTATAACGTAAATTATTTCTTTGAGACGAAATTTAAAGTTTTTATTAGGTTTTATACAAGTTTATTCTATTCTAAGTAAAGGAGTAATCAGGATAAATTGCTTTTATCTAGAGTAATATATAATTTGCAGTTTTCAGCCAGAATAAGACGTTTTTAATTTTTTTAATGTAAGTTTTTGTATTCAAAACAAAGGATCGTCTAAAGTAAGCAGTTTTTGTTCAGACTGAAACGTAATTCGAATTTCTGTGCCTGAATAAGGGGTTTTCAGTTACTTTAATGTAAGGTTTCATGTTTGTAACAATGAATTAACGAAAATAATTGGTTTTTATCCAAACTGTGGCATGAATCGTTTTTAAAAGGCGAAATAAGATGTTTTTCCTCTGTACAGTGAAAGTTTACTCGTTTCAAAGCATAGAACCGTTTGAAATTAACAGCTCTCGTTAAGACTATAACGCAAATCTTTTGTTTTGTGCTAAAATAAGACGTTTTTAGTCAGTTTGATATAAGTTTTCTTGTTCAAAGCAAAATATTGTCGAAAATCAACCGTTTTTGTCTAAACTGATACAAAATTCGGTGGTTTGTGTCCGAATACAAAGTATTCAGATTCTTTAATGTTAGGTTTGCTGCTTCTAACAAAGAATCAACGAAAATATTTTGTTTTAATACAAACTGCAATATAAAATGTCTTTATAGGACAAAACATGATGTTTGGCATCTGTTTAATAAAAATTTACTCGTTTGGAAGCATAGAATCATTCCAAATAAGCTATTCTCGTCGAAACTATAATGTAATTAGTATTTTGTGCTAGAATACAGCGTTTTTGTTAGATTTATTAACAATTTTGTCTATTTTAAGCAATAAAACGAATAGGATTAGCTGCCTTTATCCGAAGTGATACATAAATTGCCCTTTTATGCCAGATTAATACGTTTTTAATCTGTTCTATGTAAGTTTTCTTGTTCAAAGCAAAAGATCGTCTAAAATAAGCCGCTTTTGTTTGAACTGATAAACAATTCAGACTGAGACTCAACAAAAATAATTTGTTTTAATCCAAACTGATACTTTTTGACCCTATAAGAGTCCTATAAGAGTCCGAGATACGCCGTTCTCGTCAAGTCTATAACGTAATTCGTTTTTTTGTGTCAGAATACGACGTTTTCTGTCTGTTTAATATAAGTTTTTAATAATAATAATAATAACAATAATAATAATAATAATAATAATAATAATAATAATAATAATAATAATAATAATAATAATAATAATAATAATAATAATAATAATAATAGTAATAATAATAATAATATTAATAATAATAATAATGAAAATAATAATAGTAATAAAAGTAAGCTTAGTTTTCTAAGCAAAAATGAAGCTTATTTTGTGTGTTATATGAGCGTTTTCTCATTTCTATGCAAGAAATCATCTGTGATCTGTGTTTTTAGGCAACAAATTGTCTAAAATTAATAATAATAATAATAATAATAATAATAATAATGATAGTAATAATAATAATAATAATAATAATAATAATAATAATAATAATAATAATAATAATAATAGTAATAGTAACATAAGTAATAATAATAATAATACTTTTAATAAAGAAAAATGGAGCTTATTTTGTGTGTTACATGAGCGTTTTTTCATTTCTATGCAAAAGATCATGTGTGATCTGTGTTTTTAGGCAATCTAACCCATTTTATAGTTTTTAATATTTAACAAAAATTTGCTTTAAAATAAAATGTTTGAAAAACTGAAATTAAACTAAATTAATTGTGTCTAACACTTTAGTAGAAGAAAAAGGAGGAGACATAAAAGTCACTAAAGTCTTAGAGTTGTCTTTAGTCGTCATATTAATAACAATAACATTTATAATAACAATACTAGTAGTACTAAATTTGCTTATATGCAAGCGCTTACTTAAGGTAACAGTTTTTTTGTTTTTTGCTTATATCTCGAAAACAGTTACTCCTAACAATTTTTACTTTTTCACCAAAATTAAAGGTGATAAAATTTCCTACAAAATAGTTATTTGCATTTTTCATGTAGAACTAACCATAAGCGAGATATAAGTTTGAAAATAATTAATAATAAAAAAAAAGTGTTTTAACAGAAAATGTCTTGTGATTTAAAATACACTTAATTTATTGGGTCCAATACTTTATTAGAAGAAAAAGGAGGTAACATAAAAGTCACTGAAGTCTTCAGAGTCGTTTTTAATGCTGCATTTTTGTCTTCGTCTCAAACATTGAAAACTGAATTACATTTTTGTTCAGTAACAGTTACAGTTTTCTTATTGGTTTTTTGCTTATATCTCGAAAACAGTTACTCCTATCAATTTTTATCTTTCTTTCAAAATTAAAGCTGATAAAATTTCCTACAAAATAGTTATTTGCATTTTTCATGTAGGACTAACCATAAGCGAGATATATGATTGAAAATAATTAATATTTAAAAAAGAAGTGCTTTAACAGAAAATGTCTTGTGATTTAAAATACACTTAATTTATTGGGTCCAATACTTTATTAGAAGAAAAAGGAAGTGACATAAAAGTCACTGAAGTCTTCAGAGTCGTTTTTAAATGCTGCAGTTTCGTCTTCGTCTCAAACATTGAAAACTGAATTACATTTTTGTTCAGTAACAGTCACAGTTTTCTTATTGGTTTTTTGCTTATATCTCGAAAACAGTTACTCCTATCAATTTTTATCTTTCTGTCAAAATTAAAGCTGATAAAATTTCCTACAAAATAGTTATTTGCATTTTTCTTGTAGGACCAACCATAAGCGAGTTATAGAGTTGGATATAAATAATATTTAACAAAAATTTGCTTTAAAATAAAATGTTTGAAAAACTGAAATTAAACTAATTTAATTGTGTCTAACACTTTAGTAGAGGAAAAAGAAGAAGACATAAAAGTCACTAAAGGTTTCAAAGTTGTCTTTAATCGTCATATTAATAACAATAACATTAATAATAATAATACTAATAGTACTAAATTTGCTTATATGCAAACGCTTAATTAAGGTAACAGTGTTTTGGTTTCTTGCTCATATCTCGAAAACAGTTACTCCTATCAATTTTTATCTTTTTACTAAAATTCAAGCTGATAATATTTCCTACAAAATAGTTATTTGCATTTTTTATGTAGGACTAACCATAAGCGAGATGTAAGATTGAAAATAATTAATATTTAAAAAAGAAGTGCTTTAACAGAAAATGTCTTGTGATTTTAAATACACTTAATTTATTAGGTCCAATACTTTATTAAAAAAAAAAGGGGGTGACATATAAGTCACTGAAGTCTTCAGAGTCGATTTTAAATGCTGCATTTTCGTCTTCGTCTCAAACATTGAAAACTGAATTACATTTTTGTTCTGAAACGGTAACAGTTTTTACTTTGGTTTTTTGCTTATATCTCGAAAACAGTTACTCCTATCAATTTTTATCTTTCCTTCAAAATTAAAGCTGATAACATTTCCTACAAAATAGTTATTTGCATTTTTCTTGTAAGACCAACCATAAGCGAGTTATAAAGTTGGATATAAATAATATTTAACAAAAACTTGCTTAAAAATAAAATGTTTGAAATACTGAAATTAAACTAAATTAATTGTGTCTAACACTTTAGTAGAGAAAAAAGAAAAAGACATAAAAGTCACCAAAGTCTTCAGAATCGTTTTTAGTCGTCATATTAATAACAATAACATTAATAATAATAATACTAATAGTACTAAATCTGCTTATATGCAAGCGCTTTATTAAGGTAACAGTTTTTTGGTTTCTTGCTTATATCTCGAAAACAGTTACTCCTATGAATTTTTGTCTTTCTTTCAAAATTAAAGCTGATAAAATATTCTACAAAATAGTTATTTACATTTTTCTTGTAGGACCAACCATAAGCGAGTTATAGAGTTGGATATAAATAATATTTAACAAAAATTTGCTTTAAAATAAAATGTTTGAAAAACGGAAATTAAACTAATTTAACTGTGTCTAACACTTTAGTAGAGAAAAAAGGAAAAGACATAAAAGTCACTAAAGGTTTCAGAGTTGTCTTTAGTTGTCATATTAATAACAATAACATTAATAATAATAATACTAATAGTACTAAATTTGCTTATATGCAAACGCTTAATTAAGGTAACAGTGTTTTGGTTTCTTGCTTATATCTCGAAAACAGTTACTCCTATCAATTTTTATCTTTTTACTAAAATTCAAGCTGATAAAATTTCCTACAAAATAGTTATTTGCATTTTTCATGTAGGACTAACCATAAGCGAGATATATGATTGAAAATAATTAATATTTAAAAAAGAAGTGCTTTAACAGAAAATGTCTTGTGATTTAAAATACACTTAATTTATTGGGTCCAATACTTTATTAGAAGAAAAAGGAAGTGACATAAAAGTCACTGAAGTCTTCAGAGTCGTTTTTAAATGCTGCAGTTTCGTCTTCGTCTCAAACATTGAAAACTGAATTACATTTTTGTTCAGTAACAGTCACAGTTTTCTTATTGGTTTTTTGCTTATATCTCGAAAACAGTTACTCCTATCAATTTTTATCTTTCTGTCAAAATTAAAGCTGATAAAATTTCCTACAAAATAGTTATTTGCATTTTTCTTGTAGGACCAACCATAAGCGAGTTATAGAGTTGGATATAAATAATATTTAACAAAAATTTGCTTTAAAATAAAATGTTTGAAAAACTGAAATTAAACTAATTTAATTGTGTCTAACACTTTAGTAGAGGAAAAAGAAGAAGACATAAAAGTCACTAAAGGTTTCAAAGTTGTCTTTAATCGTCATATTAATAACAATAACATTAATAATAATAATACTAATAGTACTAAATTTGCTTATATGCAAACGCTTAATTAAGGTAACAGTGTTTTGGTTTCTTGCTCATATCTCGAAAACAGTTACTCCTATCAATTTTTATCTTTTTACTAAAATTCAAGCTGATAATATTTCCTACAAAATAGTTATTTGCATTTTTTATGTAGGACTAACCATAAGCGAGATATAAGATTGAAAATAATTAATATTTAAAAAAGAAGTGCTTTAACAGAAAATGTCTTGTGATTTAAAATACACTTAATTTATTAGGTCCAATACTTTATTAAAAAAAAAAGGGGGTGACATATAAGTCACTGAAGTCTTCAGAGTCGATTTTAAATGCTGCATTTTCGTCTTCGTCTCAAACATTGAAAACTGAATTACATTTTTGTTCTGAAACGGTAACAGTTTTTACTTTGGTTTTTTGCTTATATCTCGAAAACAGTTACTCCTATCAATTTTTATCTTTCTTTCAAAATTATAGCTGATAACATTTCCTACAAAATAGTTATTTGCATTTTTCTTGTAAGACCAACTATAAGCGAGTTATAAAGTTGGATATAAATAATATTTAACAAAAACTTGCTTAAAAATAAAATGTTTGAAATACTGAAATTAAACTAAATTAATTGTGTCTAACACTTTAGTAGAGAAAAAAGAAAAAGACATAAAAGTCACCAAAGTCTTCAGAATCGTTTTTAGTCGTCATATTAATAACAATAACATTAATAATAATAATACTAATAGTACTAAATCTGCTTATATGCAAGCGCTTTATTAAGGTAACAGTTTTTTGGTTTCTTGCTTATATCTCGAAAACAGTTACTCCTATGAATTTTTGTCTTTCTTTCAAAATTAAAGCTGATAAAATATTCTACAAAATAGTTATTTGCATTTTTCTTGTAGGACCAACCATAAGCGAGTTATAGAGTTGGATATAAATAATATTTAACAAAAATTTGCTTTAAAATAAAATGTTTGAAAAACGGAAATTAAACTAATTTAACTGTGTCTAACACTTTAGTAGAGAAAAAAGGAAAAGACATAAAAGTCACTAAAGGTTTCAGAGTTGTCTTTAGTTGTCATATTAATAACAATAACATTAATAATAATAATACTAATAGTACTAAATTTGCTTATATGCAAACGCTTAATTAAGGTAACAGTGTTTTGGTTTCTTGCTTATATCTCGAAAACAGTTACTCCTATCAATTTTTATCTTTTTACTAAAATTCAAGCTGATAAAATTTCCTACAAAATAGTTATTTGCATTTTTCATGTAGGACTAACCATAAGCGAGATATATGATTGAAAATAATTAATATTTAAAAAAAAAGTGCATTAACAGAAAATGTCTTGTGATTTAAAATGCACTTAATTTATTGGGTCCAATACTTTATTAGAAGAAAAAGGAAGTGACATAAAAGTCACTGAAGTCTTCAGAGTCGTTTTTAAATGCTGCAGTTTCGTCTTCGTCTCAAACATTGAAAACCGAATTACATTTTTGTTCAGTAACAGTCACAGTTTTCTTATTGGTTTTTTGCTTATATCTCGAAAACAGTTACTCCTATGAATTTTTGTCTTTCTTTCAAAATTAAAGCTGATAAAATATTCTACAAAATAGTTATTTGCATTTTTCTTGTAGGACCAACCATAAGCGAGTTATAGAGTTGGATATAAATAATATTTAACAAAAATTTGCTTTAAAATAAAATGTTTGAAAAACGGAAATTAAACTAATTTAACTGTGTCTAACACTTTAGTAGAGGAAAAAGAAGAAGACATAAAAGTCACTAAAGGTTTCAAAATTGTCTTTAATCGTCATATTAATAACAATAACATTAATAATAATAATACTAATAGTACTTAATTTGCTTATATGCAAACGCTTAATTAAGGTAACAGTGTTTTGGTTTCTTGCTCATATCTCGAAAACAGTTACTCCTATCAATTTTTATCTTTTTACTAAAATTCAAGCTGATAAAATTTCCTACAAAATAGTTATTTGCATTTTTTATGTAGGACTAACCATAAGCGAGATATAAGATTGAAAATAATTAATATTTAAAAAAGAAGTGCTTTAAGTCTTCGTCTCAAACATTGAAAACTGAATTACATTTTTGTTAAGTAACTGTAACAGTTTTCACTTTGGTTTTTTGCTTATATCTCAAAAACACCAAAATAGTTATTTACATTTTTCTTGTAGGACCAAGCATAAGCAAGTTATAGAGTTGGATATAAATAATATTAAACAAAAATTTGCTTTAAAATAAAATGTTTGAAAAACCGAAATTAAACTAAATTAATTGTGTCTAACACTTTAGTAGAGGAAAAAGGAGGAGACATAAAAGTCACTAAACTCTTCAGAATCGTCTTTAGTCGTCATATTAATAACAATAACATTAATAATAACAATATTATTAGTACTAAATTTGCTTATATACAAGCGCTTAATTAAGGTAACAGTTTTTTTGTTGTTTGCTTATATCTCGAAAACAGTTACTCCTATCAGTTTTTACCTTTTCACCAAAATTAAAGCTGATAAAATTTCCTTCAAAATCGTTATTTGCATTTTTCATGTAGAACTAACCATAAGCAAGATATAAGTTTGAAAATAATTAATAATTAAAAAAAATGTGCTTTAACAGAAAATGTCTTGTGATTTAAAATACACTTAATTTATTGGGTCCAATACTTAATTAGAAGAAAAAGGAGGTAACAGTAAATGCTACATTTTCGTCTTCGTCTCAAACATTAAATACTGAATTACATTTTTGTTTAGTAACTGTTACAGTTTTCACTTTGGTTTCTTGCTTATATCTCGAAATCAGTTACTCCTATCAACTTTTATCTTTCCTTCAAAATTAAAGCGGATAAAATTTTTTACAAAATAGTTTTTTGCATTTTTTTGTAGGACCAACTATAAGCGAGTTATAGAGTTGGATATAAATAATCTTTAACAAAAATTTGATATAAAAATAAAAAAAGATAAAAATTGATAGGAGTAACTGTTTTCGAGATATAAGCAAGAAACCAAAAAACTGTTACCTTAATTAAGCGTTTGCATATAAGCTAATTTAGTACTAATAGTATTATTATTATTAATGTTATTGTTAATAATATGACGACTAAAGACGACTCTGAAACCTTTAGTGACTTTTATGTCTTCTTCTTTTTCCTCTACTAAAGTGTTAGACACAATTAATTTAGTTTAATTTCAGTATTTCAAACATTTTATTTTAAAGCAAATTTTTGTTAAATATTATTTATATCCATCTCTATAACTCGCTTATGCTTGGTCCTACAAGAAAAATGCAAATAACTATTTTGTAGGAAATTTTATCAGCTTTAATTTTAGTAAAAAGATAAAAATTGATAGGAGTAACTGTTTTCGAGATATAAGCAAGAAACCAAAAAACTGTTACCTTAATATAGCGCTTGCATATAAGCAAATTTAGTACTAATAGTATTATTATTATTAATGTTATTGTTATTAAAATGACGACTAAAAACAACTCTGAAGACTTTGGTGACTTTTATGTCTTCTCCTTTTTCCTATACTAAAGTGTTAGACTCAATTAATTTAGTTTAATTTCGGTTTTTCAAACATTTTATTTTAAAGAAAATTTTTGTTGACGATTATTTATATCCAACTCTATAACTCGCTTATGGTTGGTCTTACAAAAGAAATGCAAACAACTATTTTGTAGGAAATTTTATCAGCTTTAATTTTAGTAAAAAGATAAAAATTTATAGGAGTAACTGTTTTCGAGATATAAGCAAGAAACCAAAACACTGTTATCTTAATTAAGCGTTTGCATATAAGCAAATTTAGTACTATTAGTATTATTATCATTAATGTTATTGTTATTAATATGACGACTAAAGACGACTCTGAAACCTTTAGTGACTTTTATGTCTTTTTCTTTTTCCTCTACTAAAGTGTTAGACACAATTAAATTAGTTTAATTTCAGTTTTTCAAACATTTTATTTTAAAGCAAATTTTTGTTAAATATTATTTATATCCAACTCTATAACTCGCTTATAGTTGGTCCTACAAGAAAAATGCAAATAACGATTTTGTAGGAAATTTTATCAGCTTTAATTTTGAAATAAAGATAAAAATTGATAGGAGTTACAGTTTTCGAGATATAAGCAAAAAACCAATAAGAAAACTGTAACTGTTACTGAACAAAAATGTAATTCAGTTTTCAATGTTTGAGACGAAGACGAAAATGCAGCATTTAAAATCGACTCTGAAGACTTCAGTGACTTTAATGTCACCTCCTTTTTCTTCTAATAAACTATTGGACCCAATAAATTAAGTGTATTTTAAATCCCAAGACATTTTCTGTTAAAACACTTTTTTTTTAAATATTAATTATTTTCAAACTTATATCTCGCTTATGGTTAGTCCTACATGAAAAATGCAAATAAGTATTTTGTAGGAAATTTTATCAGCTTTAATTTTAGTGAAAAGATAAAAATTGATAGGAGTAACTGTTTTCGAGATATAAGCAAGAAACCAAAAAACTGTTACCTTAATTAAGGGCTTACATATAAGCAAATTTAGTACTCAAAACCACTCTGAAGACTTTGGTGACTTTTATGTCACCTCCTTTTTCTTCTAATAAAGTATTGAACCCATTAAATTAAGTGTATTTTAAATCACAAAACATTTTCTGTTAAAGCACTTTTTCTTTAAATATTAATTATTTTCAAACTTATATCTCGCTTATGGTTAGTTCTACATAAAAAATGCAAATAACTATTTTGTAGGAAATTTTATCAGCTTTAATTTTTGTAAAAAGATAAAAATTGATAGGAGTAACTGTTTTCGAGATATAAGCAAGAAACTGTTGCCTTAATTAAGCGCTTGCATATAAGCAAATTTAGTAATATTAGTATTATTATTATTAATGTTATTGTTATTAATATGACGACTAAAAACGACTCTGAAACCTTTAGTGACTTTTATGTCTTTTTCTTTTTCCTCTACTAAAGTGTTAGACACAATTAATTTAGTTTAATTTCAGTATTTCAAACATTTTATTTTAAAGCAAATTTTTGTTAAATATTATTTATATCCATCTCTATAACTCGCTTATGCTTGGTCCTACAAGAAAAATGCAAATAACTATTTTGTAGGAAATTTTATCAGCTTTAATTTTAGTAAAAAGATAAAAATTGATAGGAGTAACTGTTTTCGAGATATAAGCAAAAAACCAAAAAACTGTTACCTTAATAAAGCGCTTGCATATAAGCAAATTTAGTACTATTAGTATTATTATTATTAATGTTATTGTTAATAATATGACGACTAAAGACGACTCTGAAACCTTTAGTGACTTTTATGTCTTCTTCTTTTTCCTCTACTAAAGTGTTAGACACAATTAATTTAGTTTAATTTCAGTATTTCAAACATTTTATTTTAAAGCAAATTTTTGTTAAATATTATTTATATCCATCTCTATAACTCGCTTATGCTTGGTCCTACAAGAAAAATGCAAATAACTATTTTGTAGGAAATTTTATCAGCTTTAATTTTAGTAAAAAGATAAAAATTGATAGGAGTAACTGTTTTCGAGATATAAGCAAGAAACCAAAAAACTGTTACCTTAATATAGCGCTTGCATATAAGCAAATTTAGTACTAATAGTATTATTATTATTAATGTTATTGTTATTAAAATGACGACTAAAAACAACTCTGAAGACTTTGGTGACTTTTATGTCTTCTCCTTTTTCCTATACTAAAGTGTTAGACTCAATTAATTTAGTTTAATTTCGGTTTTTCAAACATTTTATTTTAAAGAAAATTTTTGTTGACGATTATTTATATCCAACTCTATAACTCGCTTATGGTTGGTCTTACAAAAGAAATGCAAACAACTATTTTGTAGGAAATTTTATCAGCTTTAATTTTAGTAAAAAGATAAAAATTTATAGGAGTAACTGTTTTCGAGATATAAGCAAGAAACCAAAACACTGTTATCTTAATTAAGCGTTTGCATATAAGCAAATTTAGTACTATTAGTATTATTATCATTAATGTTATTGTTATTAATATGACGACTAAAGACGACTCTGAAACCTTTAGTGACTTTTATGTCTTTTTCTTTTTCCTCTACTAAAGTGTTAGACACAATTAAATTAGTTTAATTTCAGTTTTTCAAACATTTTATTTTAAAGCAAATTTTTGTTAAATATTATTTATATCCAACTCTATAACTCGCTTATAGTTGGTCCTACAAGAAAAATGCAAATAACGATTTTGTAGGAAATTTTATCAGCTTTAATTTTGAAATAAAGATAAAAATTGATAGGAGTTACAGTTTTCGAGATATAAGCAAAAAACCAATAAGAAAACTGTAACTGTTACTGAACAAAAATGTAATTCAGTTTTCAATGTTTGAGACGAAGACGAAAATGCAGCATTTAAAATCGACTCTGAAGACTTCAGTGACTTTAATGTCACCTCCTTTTTCTTCTAATAAACTATTGGACCCAATAAATTAAGTGTATTTTAAATCCCAAGACATTTTCTGTTAAAACACTTTTTTTTTAAATATTAATTATTTTCAAACTTATATCTCGCTTATGGTTAGTCCTACATGAAAAATGCAAATAAGTATTTTGTAGGAAATTTTATCAGCTTTAATTTTAGTGAAAAGATAAAAATTGATAGGAGTAACTGTTTTCGAGATATAAGCAAGAAACCAAAAAACTGTTACCTTAATTAAGGGCTTACATATAAGCAAATTTAGTACTCAAAACCACTCTGAAGACTTTGGTGACTTTTATGTCACCTCCTTTTTCTTCTAATAAAGTATTGAACCCATTAAATTAAGTGTATTTTAAATCACAAAACATTTTCTGTTAAAGCACTTTTTCTTTAAATATTAATTATTTTCAAACTTATATCTCGCTTATGGTTAGTTCTACATAAAAAATGCAAATAACTATTTTGTAGGAAATTTTATCAGCTTTAATTTTTGTAAAAAGATAAAAATTGATAGGAGTAACTGTTTTCGAGATATAAGCAAGAAACTGTTGCCTTAATTAAGCGCTTGCATATAAGCAAATTTAGTAATATTAGTATTATTATTATTAATGTTATTGTTATTAATATGACGACTAAAAACGACTCTGAAACCTTTAGTGACTTTTATGTCTTTTTCTTTTTCCTCTACTAAAGTGTTAGACACAATTAATTTAGTTTAATTTCAGTATTTCAAACATTTTATTTTAAAGCAAATTTTTGTTAAATATTATTTATATCCATCTCTATAACTCGCTTATGCTTGGTCCTACAAGAAAAATGCAAATAACTATTTTGTAGGAAATTTTATCAGCTTTAATTTTAGTAAAAAGATAAAAATTGATAGGAGTAACTGTTTTCGAGATATAAGCAAAAAACCAAAAAACTGTTACCTTAATAAAGCGCTTGCATATAAGCAAATTTAGTACTATTAGTATTATTATTATTAATGTTATTGTTATTAAAATGACGACTAAAAAAAACTCTAAAGACTTTGGTGACTTTTATGTCTTCTCCTTTTTCCTATACTAAAGTGTTAGACACAATTAATTTAGTTTAATTTCAGTATTTCAAACATTTTATTTTAAAGCAAATTTTTGTTAAATATTATTTATATCCATCTCTATAACTCGCTTATGGTTGGTCCTACAAGAAAAATGCAAATAACTATTTTGTAGGAAATTTTATCAGCTTTAATTTTAGTAAAAAGATAAAAATTGATAGGAGTAACTGTTTTCGAGAAATAAGCAAGAAAAAAAGTCACTAAAGGTTTCAAAGTTGTCTTTAATCGTCATATTAATAACAATAACATTAATAATAATAATACTAATAGTACTAAATTTGCTTATATGCAAACGCTTAATTAAGGTAACAGTGTTTTGGTTTCTTGCTCATATCTCGAAAACAGTTACTCCTATCAATTTTTACCTTTTTACTAAAATTCAAGCTGATAAAATTTCCTACAAAATAGTTATTTGCATTTTTTATGTAGGACTAACCATAAGCGAGATATAAGATTGAAAATAATTAATATTTAAAAAAGAAGTGCTTTAACAGAAAATGTCTTGTGATTTAAAATACACTTAATTTATTAGGTCCAATACTTTATTAGAAAAAAAGGGGAGTGACATATAAGTCACTGAAGTCTTCAGAGTCGATTTTAAATGCTGCATTTTCGTCTTCGTCTCAAACATTGAATACTGAATTACATTTTTGTTCTGAAACGGTAACAGTTTTTACTTTGGTTTTTTGCTTATATCTCGAAAACAGTTACTCCTATCAATTTTTATCTTTCTTTCAAAATTAAAGCTGATAACATTTCCTACAAAATAGTTATTTGCATTTTTCTTCTAGGACCAACCATAAGCGAGTTATAAAGTTGGATATAAATAATATTTAACAAAAACTTGCTTAAAAATAAAATGTTTGAAATACTGAAATTAAACTAAATTAATTGTGTCTAACACTTTAGTAGAGAAAAAAGAAAAAGACATAAAAGTCACCAAAGTCTTCAAAATCGTTTTTAGTCGTCATATTAATAACAATAACATTAATAATAATAATACTAATAGTACTAAATCTGCTTATATGCAAGCGCTTTATTAAGGTAACAGTTTTTTGGTTTCTTGCTTATATCTCGAAAACAGTTACTCCTATGAATTTTTGTCTTTCTTGTCTTCTTCTTTTTCCTCTACTAAAGTGTTAGACACAATTAAATTAGTTTAATTTCAGTTTTTCAAACATTTTATTTTAAAGCAAATTTTTGTTAAATATTATTTATATCCAACTCTATAACTCGCTTATGGTTGGTCCTACAAGAAAAATGCAAATAACTATTTTGTAGGAAATTTTATCAGCTTTAATTTTGAAAAAAAGATAAAAATTGATAGGAGTAACTGTTTTCGAGATATAAGCAAAAAACCAATAAGAAAACTGTGACTGTTACTGAACAAAAATGTAATTCGGTTTTCAATGTTTGAGACGAAGACGAAACTGCAGCATTTAAAAACGACTCTGAAGACTTCAGTGACTTTTATGTCACTTCCTTTTTCTTCTAATAAAGTATTGGACCCAATAAATTAAGTGTATTTTAAATCACAAGACATTTTCTGTTAAAGCACTTTTTTTTTAAATATTAATTATTTTCAATCATATATCTCGCTTATGGTTAGTCCTACATAAAAAATGCAAATAACTATTTTGTGGGAAATTTTATCAGCTTGAATTTTAGTAAAAAGATAAAAATTGATAGGAGTAACTGTTTTCGAGATATGAGCAAGAAACCAAAACACTGTTACCTTAATTAAGCGTTTGCATATAAGCAAATTTAGTACTATTAGTATTATTATTAATAATGTTATTGTTATTAATATGACGATTAAAGACAACTTTGAAACCTTTAGTGATTTTTATGTCTTCTTCTTTTTCCTCTACTAAAGTGTTAGACACAATTAAATTAGTTTAATTTCAGTTTTTCAAACATTTTATTTTAAAGCAAATTTTTGTTAAATATTATTTATATCCAACTCTATAACTCGCTTATGGTTGGTCCTACAAAAAAAATGCAAATAACTATTTTGTAGGAAATGTTATCAGCTTTAATTTTGAAAGAAAGATAAAAATTGATAGGAGTAACTGTTTTCGAGATATAAGCAAAAAACCAAAGTAAGAACTGTTACCGTTTCAGAACAAAAATGTAATTCAGTTTTCAATGTTTGAGACGAAGACGAAAATGCAGCATTTAAAATCGACTCTGAAGACTTCAGTGACTTATATGTCACCCCCTTTTTTTTTTAATAAAGTATTGGACCTAATAAATTAAGTGTATTTTAAATCACAAGACATTTTCTGTTAAAGCACTTCTTTTTTAAATATTAATTATTTTCAATCTTATATCTCGCTTATGGTTAGTCCTACATAAAAAATGCAAATAACTATTTTGTAGAAAATTTTATCAGCTTGAATTTTAGTATAAAGATAAAAATTGATAGGAGTAACTGTTTTCGAGATATGAGCAAGAAACCAAAACACTGTTACCTTAATTAAGCGTTTGCATATAAGCAAATTTAGTACTATTAGTATTATTATTATTAATGTTATTGTTATTAATATGACGATTAAAGACAACTTTGAAACCTTTAGTGACTTTTATGTCTTCTTCTTTTTCCTCTACTAAAGTGTTAGACACAATTAAATTAGTTTAATTTCAGTTTTTCAAACATTTTATTTTAAAGCAAATTTTTGTTAAATATTATTTATATCCAACTCTATAACTCGCTTATGGTTGGTCCTACAAGAAAAATGCAAATAACTATTTTGTAGGAAATTTTATCAGCTTTAATTTTGACAGAAAGATAAAAATTGATAGGAGTAACTGTTTTCGAGATATAAGCAAAAAACCAATAAGAAAACTGTGACTGTTACTGAACAAAAATGTAATTCAGTTTTCAATGTTTGAGACGAAGACGAAACTGCAGCATTTAAAAACGACTCTGAAGACTTCAGTGACTTTTATGTCACTTCCTTTTTCTTCTAATAAAGTATTGGACCCAATAAATTAAGTGTATTTTAAATCACAAGACATTTTCTGTTAAAGCACTTCTTTTTTAAATATTAATTATTTTCAATCATATATCTCGCTTATGGTTAGTCCTACATGAAAAATGCAAATAACTATTTTGTAGGAAATTTTATCAGCTTGAATTTTAGTAAAAAGATAAAAATTGATAGGAGTAACTGTTTTCGATATATAAGCAAGAAACCAAAACACTGTTACCTTAATTAAGTGTTTGCATATAAGCAAATTTAGTACTATTAGTATTATTATTATTAATGTTATTGTTATTAATATGACAACTAAAGACAACTCTGAAACCTTTAGTGACTTTTATGTCTTTTCCTTTTTTCTCTACTAAAGTGTTAGACACAGTTAAATTAGTTTAATTTCCGTTTTTCAAACATTTTATTTTAAAGCAAATTTTTGTTAAATATTATTTATATCCAACTCTATAACTCGCTTATGGTTGGTCCTACAAGAAAAATGTAAATAACTATTTTGTAGAATATTTTATCAGCTTTAATTTTGAAAGAAAGACAAAAATTTATAGGAGTAACTGTTTTCGAGATATAAGCAAGAAACCAAAAAACTGTTACCTTAATAAAGCGCTTGCATATAAGCAGATTTAGTACTATTAGTATTATTATTATTAATGTTATTGTTATTATTATGACGACTAAAAACGATTCTGAAGACTTTGGTGACTTTTATGTCTTTTTCTTTTTTCTCTACTAAAGTGTTAGACACAATTAATTTAGTTTAATTTCAGTTTTTCAAACATTTTATTTTAAAGCAAATTTTTGTTAAATATTATTTATATCCAACTCAATAACTCGCTTATGGTTGGTCCTACAAGAAAAATGCAAATAACTATTTTGTAGGAAATTTTATCAGCTTTATTTTTGAAAGAAAGATAAAAATTGATAGGAGTAACTGTTTTCGAGATATAAGCAAAAAACCAATAAGAAAACTGTAACTGTTACTGAACAAAAATGTAATTCAGTTTTCAATGTTGGAGACGAAGACAAAAATGCAGCATTTAAAAACGACTCTGAAGACTTCAGTGACTTTTATGTTACCTCCTTTTTTTTCTAATAAAGTATTGGACCCAATAAATTAAGTGTATTTTAAATCACAAGACATTTTCTGTTAAAACACTTTTTTTTAATTATTAATTATTTTCAAACTTATATCTCGCTTATGGTTAGTTCTACATGAAAAATGCAAATAACTATTTTGTAGGAAATTTTATCACCTTTAATTTTGGTGAAAAAGTAAAAATTGTTAGGAGTAACTGTTTTCGAGATATAAGCAAAAAACAAAAAAACTGTTACCTTAAGTAAGCGCTTGCATATAAGCAAATTTAGTACTACTAGTATTGTTATTATAAATGTTATTGTTATTAATATGACGACTAAAGACAACTCTAAGACTTTAGTGACTTTTATGTCTCCTCCTTTTTCCTCTACTAAAGTGTTAGACACAATTAATTTAGTTTAATTTCAGTTTTTCAAACATTTTATTTTAAAGCAAATTTTTGTTAAATATTAAAAACTATAAAATGGGTTAGATTGCCTAAAAACACAGATCACACATGATCTTTTGCATAGAAATGAAAAAACGCTCATGTAACACACAAAATAAGCTCCATTTTTCCTTATTAAAAGTATTATTATTATTATTACTTATGTTACTATTACTATTATTATTATTATTATTATTATTATTATTATTATTATTATTATTATTATTATTATTACTATTATTATTATTATTATTAATTTTATTATTATTAAAAACTGATTATAACTTTTGTATAGTAAATGTTTTTATACCAGTTTTAAAATGAGATATTAATTTTAGACAATTTGTTGCCTAAAAACACAGATCACAGATGATTTCTTGCATAGAAATGAGAAAACGCTCATATAACACACAAAATAAGCTTCATTTTTGCTTAGAAAACTAAGCTTACTTTTATTACTATTATTATTTTCATTATTATTATTATTAATATTATTATTATTATTATTACTATTATTATTATTATTATTATTATTATTATTATTATTATTATTATTATTATTATTATTATTATTATTATTATTATTATTATTATTATTATTATTGTTATTATTATTATTATTAAAAACTTATATTAAACAGACAGAAAACGTCGTATTCTGACACAAAAAAACGAATTACGTTATAGACTTGACGAGATCGGCGTATCTCGGACTCTTATAGGACTCTTATAGGGTCAAAAAGTATCAGTTTGGATTAAAACAAATTATTTTTGTTGAGTCTCAGTCTGAATTGTTTATCAGTTCAAACAAAAACGGCTTATTTTAGACGATCTTTTGCTTTGAACAAGAAAACTTACATAGAACAGATTAAAAACGTATTAATCTGGCATAAAAGAGCAATTTATGTATCACTTCGGATAACGGCAGCTAATCCTATTCGTTTTATTGCTTAAAATAAACAAAATTGTTAATAAATCTAACAAAAACGCTGTATTCTAGCACAAAATACTAATTACATTATAGTTTCGACGAGAATAGCTTATTTGGAATGATTCTATGCTTCCAAATGAGTAAATTTTTAATAAACAGATGCCAAACATCATGTTTTGTCCTATAAAGACATTTTATATTGCAGTTTGTATTAAAACAAAATATTTTCGTTGATTCTTTGTTAGAAGCAGCAAACCTAACATTAAAGAATCTGAAAACTTTGTATTCGGACACAAACCACCATCTTATTTCGCCTTTTAAAAACGATTCATGCCACAGTTTGGATAAAAACCAATTATTTTCGTTAATTCATTTTTACAAACATGAAACCTTACATCAAAGTAACTGAAAACCCTTATTCAGGCACAGAAATTCGAATTACGTTTCAGTCTGAACAAAAACTGCTTACTTTAGACGATCCTTTGTTTTGAATACAAAAACTTACATTAAAAAGAATAAATACGTCTTATTCTGGCTGAAAACTGCAAATTATATATTACTCTAGATAAAAGCAATTTATCCTGATTACTCCTTTCCTTAGAATAGAGTAAACTTGTATAAAACTTAATGAAAACTTTAAATTTCGTCTCAAAGAAATAATTTACGTTATAGTTTTGACCAGCACTGTTTATTTTATGATTCGAAACTAATGAACTTTTATGGGGCAGATGCAAAACCACATATTACCATATAAAGCGTTGTTTTAAAGCAAATTATTACCTTTTGCAACAAGAAATTTCACGTCAAAGAAACTGAAAACATCGTATCCATGCACAAATATCGAATTACGTATCAGTTTAGGCAAATACAGCTTATTTTAAACGATTCCTTGCTATAAACAAGAAAAATTTTATCAAACATATTGAAAATGTCTTATTCTCGAAAATAAGAGCAAATTATATATCAGTTTTAACAAAAGCGGATTACTCTGTTTGATTCTATGCTTAGAGTAGAGTAAACTACTATAAAACGTAATGAAAACTCTATATTCAAGCTCAAAAGAACAAATTACGTTATAGTTTTGACAAAAAAAATTATTTCGGACGACTACATATTTCGAAGTAAGCAAACTTTAATTGAACAAGTGCAAAAGCTAATACTTTGCTTTAAAATAACGATTTATGTGGTAATATGGTAATTTGCATCTGTCCTATAAAAGTTTACTCGTTTCGCTCCATTGAATCATTCGAAATAAATTATTTTGACACAACAACAACGAAAATAATTTGTTTTTGTTTAATTCAGGCCCAGAAAATCAAATTACGTTTCAGTCTGGACACAAATTGCTTATTTTAGACGATTCTTTCTTTTGAACACGAAAACTTACATTAAAAAGATTAAAAACGTCTTATTCTGGCTCAAAACTGCAAATTATGTATTACTTTGGATAAAAGCAGTTTATCCTGATTACTCCTTTGCTTAGAATAGAGCAAACTTGTATAAAACTTAATGTAAACTTTAAATTTCGTCTCAAAGATATAATTTACGTTTAGTTTTGACCAGAACTGTTAATTTCAAACGATTTTATGCCCCAAACGAGAAAACTTTCACTAAACAGATGCCAAACGTCTTAGTTCGTTTTATATAAACGACATGTTACAGTTTAAACAAATAATTATTTTCGTTGTTGTGTCAAAATAATTTATTTCGAATGATTCAATGTAGCGAAACGAGTAAACTTTTATAGTACAGATGCAAAATACCATATTACCACATAAATCGTTATTTTAAAGCAAAGTATTAGCTTTTGCACTTGTTCAATTTTTTTTTCTCAAAACTATAACGTAATTTGTTCTTTTGAGCTTGAATATAAAGTTTTCATTACGTTTTATAGTAGTTTACTCTACTCTAAGCATAGAATCAAACAGAGTAATCCGCTTTTGTTAAAACTGATACATAATTTGCTCTTATTTTCAAGAATAAGACATTTTCAATATGTTTGATAAAATTTTTCTTGTTTATAGCAAGGAATCGTTTAAAATAAGCTGTATTTGCCTAAACTGATACGTAATTCGATATTTGTGCATGGATACGATGTTTTCAGTTTCTTTGACGTGAAATTTCTTGTAGCAAAAGGTAATAATTTGCTTTAAAACAACGCTTTATATGGTAATATGTGGTTTTGCATCTGCCCCATAAAAGTTCATTAGTTTCGAATCATAAAATCGTTTGAAATAAACAGTGCTGGTCAAAACTATAACGTAAAATATTTCTTTGAGACAAAATTTAAAGTTTTCATTAAGTTTTATACAAGTTTACTCTATTCTAAGTAAAGGAGTAATCAGGATAAATTGCTTTTATCTAGAGTAATATATAATTTGCAGTTTTCAGCCAGAATAAGACGTTCTTAATCTTTTTAATGTAAGTTTTTGTATTCAAAACAAAGGATCGTCTGAAGTAAGCAGTTTTTGTCCAGACTGAAACGTAATTCGAATTTCTGTGCCTAAATAAGGGGTTTTCAGTTTCTTTGATGTAAGGTTTCTTGTTTGTAACAATGAATTAACAAAAATAATTGGTTTTTATCCAAACTGTGGCACATGAATCAGCTTTAAGACTATAACGCAAATCTTTTGTTTTGTGCTAAAATAAGACGTTTTTAGTCAGTTTGATATAAGTTTTCTTGTTCAAAGCAAAATATTGTCGAAAATCAACCGTTTTTGTCTAAACTGATACAAAATTCGGTGGATTGTGTCCGAATACAAAGTTTTCAGATTCTTTAATGTTAGGTTTGCTGCTTCTAACAAAGAATCAACGAAAATATTTTGTTTTAATACAAACTGCAATATAAAATGTCTTTATAGGACAAAACATGATGTTTGGCATCTGTTTATTAAAAATTTACTCGTTTGGAAGCATAGAATCATTCCAAATAAGCTATTCTCGTCGAAACTATAATGTAATTAGTATTTTGTGCTAGAATACAGCGTTTTTGTTAGATTTATTAACAATTTTGTCTATTTTAAGCAATGAAACGAATAGGATTAGCTGCCTTTATCCAAAGTGATACATAAATTGCTCTTTTAGGCCAGATTAATACGTTTTTAGTCTGTTCGATGAAAGTTTTCTTGTTCAAAGCAAAAGATCGTCTAAAATAAGCCGTTTTTGTTTAAACTGATAAACAATTCAGACTGAGACTCAACAAAAATAATTTGTTTTAATCCAAACTGATACTTTTTGACCTTATAAGAGTCCTATAAGTGTCCGAGATACGCCGTTCTCGTCAAGTCTATAACGTAATTCGTTTTTTTGTGACAGAATACGACGTTTTCTGTCTGTTTAATATAAGTTTTTAATAATAATAATAATAACAATAATAATAATAATAATAATAATAATAATAATAGTAATAATAATAATAATATTAATAATAATAATAATGAAAATAATAATAGTAATAAAAGTAAGCTTAGTTTTCTAAGCAAAAATGAAGCTTATTTTGTGTGTTATATGAGCGTTTTTTCATTTCTATGCAAGAAATCATCTGTGATCTGTGTTTTTAGGCAAGAAATTGTCTAAAATTAATAACTCATTTTAAAACTGGTATAAAAATATTTACTATACAAAAGTTAATAATAATAATAATAATAATAATGATAATAATAATAATAATAATAATAATAATAATAATAATAATAATAATAATAATAATAATAATAATAATAATAATAGTAATAATAATAATAATAATAATAATGATAATAATACTTATAATAATGAATTTCTTTCTAAATTAAAGCTTAGTTTTTCTAAGCAAAAATGATGCTTATTTTGTGTTATCTGAGCGTTTTCTCATTTCTATGCAAGAGATCATCTGTGATCTGTGTTTTTAGACAAGAAATTGTCTAAAATTAATAACTCATTTTAAAACTGGTATAAAAACATTTACTATACAAAAGTTATAATCGGTTTTTAATAATAATTATATTAATAATAATAATAATAATAATAATAATAATAGTAATAATAATAATAAAAATAATAGTACGAATAATAATAATAATAATAATAATAATAATAGTAATAGTAACATAAGTAATAATAATAATAATACTTTTAATAAGGAAAAATGGAGCTTATTTTGTGTGTTACATGAGCGTTTTCTCATTTCTATGCTAAAGATCATGTGTGATCTGTGTTTTTAGGCAATCTAAGCCATTTTATAGTTTTTAATATTTAACAAATATTTGCTTTAAAATAAAATGTTTGAAAAACTGAAATTAAACTAAATTAATTGTGTCTAACACTTTAGTAGAGGAAAAAGGAGGAGACATAAAAGTCACTAAAGTCTTAGAGTTGTCTTTAGTCGTCATATTAATAACAATAACATTTATAATAACAATACTAGTAGTACTAAATTTGCTTATATGCAAGCGCTTAATTAAGGTAACAGTTTTTTTGTTTTTTGCTTATATCTCGAAAACAGTTACTTCTATCAATTTTTACTTTTTCACCAAAATTAAAGTGATAAAATTTCCTACAAAATAGTTATTTGCATTTTTCATGTAGAACTAACCATAAGCGAGATATAAGTTTGAAAATAATTAATAATTAAAAAAAAGTGTTTTAACAGAAAATGTTTTGTGATTTAAAATACACTTAATTTATTGGGTTTAATACTTTATTAGAAGAAAAAGGAGGTGACATAAAAGTCACTGAAGTCTTTAGAGTCGTTTTTAAATGCTGCATTTTTGTCTTCGTCTCAAACATTGAAAACTGAATTACATTTTTGTTCAGTAACAGTTACAGTTTTCTTATTGGTTTTTTGCTTATATCTCGAAAACAGTTACTCCTATCAAATTTTATCTTTTTTTCAAAATTAAAGCTGATTAAATTTTCGACAAAATAGTTATTTGCATTTTTCTTGTAGGACCAAGCATAAGCGAGTTATAGAGATGGATATAAATAATATTTAACAAAAATTTGCTTTAAAATAAAATGTTTGAAATACTGAAATTAAACTAAATTAATTGTGTCTAACACTTTAGTAGAGGAAAAAGAAGAAGACATAAAAGTCACTAAAGGTTTCAGAGTCGTCTTTAATCGTCATATTAATAACAATAACATTAATAATAATAATACTAATAGTACTAAATTTGCTTATATGCAAACGTTTAATTAAGTTAACAGTTTTTTGGTTTCTTGCTTATATCTCGAAAACAGTTACTACTATCAATTTTTATCTTTTTACTAAAATTAAAGCTGATAAAATTTCCTACAAAATAGTAATTTGCATTTTTCATGTAGGACTAACCATAAGCGAGATATAAGTTTGAAAATAACTAATATTTAAAAAAAAGTGCTTTAACAGAAAATGTTTTGTGATTTAAAATACACTTAATTTATTGGGTCCAATACTTTATTAGAAGAAAAAGGAGGTGACATAAAAGTCACTGAAGTCTTCAGAGTCGATTTTAAATGCTGCATTTTCGTCTTCGTCTCAAACATTGAAAACTGAATTACATTTTTGTTCAGTAACAGTTACAGTTTTCTTATTGGTTTTTTGCTTATATCTCGAAAACTGTTACTCCAATCAATTTTTATCTTTATTTCAAAATTAAAGCTGATAAAATTTCCTACAAAATGGTTATTTGCATTTTTCTTGTAGGACCAAGCATAAGCGAGTTATAGAGATGGATATAAATAATATTTAACAAAAATTTGCTTTAAAATAAAATGTTTGAAATACTGAAATTAAACTAAATTAATTGTGTCTAACACTTTAGTAGAGGAAAAAGAAAAAGACATAAAAGTCACTAAAGGTTTCAGAGTCGTCTTTAGTCGTCATATTAATAACAATAACATTAATAATAATAATACTAATAGTACTAAATTTGCTTATATGCAAACGCTTAATTAAGGTAACAGTGTTTTGGTTTCTTGCTTATATCTCGAAAACAGTTACTCCTATCAATTTTTATCTTTTTACTAAAATTAAAGCTGATAAAATTTCCTACAAAATAGTTATTTGCATTTTTTTTGTAAGACCAACCATAAGCGAGTTATAGAGTTGGATATAAATAATCTTCAACAAAAATTTGCTTTAAAATAAAATGTTTGAAAAACCGAAATTAAACTAAATTATTTGAGTCTAACACTTTAGTATAGGAAAAAGGAGAAGACATAAAAGTCACCAAAGTCTTTAGAGTCTTTTTTAGTCGTCATTTTAATAACAATAACATTAATAATAATAATACTAATAGTACTAAATTTGCTTAAATGAAAGCGCTTTATTAAGGTAACAGTTTTTTGGTTTTTTGCTTATATCTCGAAAATAGTTACTCCTATCAATTTTTATCTTTCTACTAAAATTAAAGCTGATAAAATTCCCTACAAAATAGTTATTTGCATTTTTTTTGTAGGACCAAGCATAAGCGAGTTATAGAGATGGATATAAATAATATTTAACAAAAATTTGCTTTAAAATAAAATGTTTGAAATACTGAAATTAAACTAAATTAATTGTGTCTAACACTTTAGTAGAGGAAAAAGAAAAAGACATAAAAGTCACTAAAGATTTTAGAGTCGTCTTTAGTCGTCATATTAATAACAATAACATTAATAATAATAATACTAATAGTACTAAATTTGCTTATATGCAAGCGCTTAATTAAGGTAACAGTTTCTTGCTTATATCTCGAAAACAGTTACTCCTATCAATTTTTATCTTTTTACTAAAATTAAAGCTTATAAAATTTCCTACAAAATAGTTATTTGCATTTTTTATGTAGAACTAACCATAAGCGAGATATAAGTTTGAAAATAATTAATATTTAAAGAAAAAGTGCTTTAACAGAAAATGTCTTGTGATTTAAAATACACTTAATTTAATGGGTCCAATACTTTATTAGAAGAAAAAGGAGGTGACATAAAAGTCACCAAAGTTTTCAGAGTTGTTTTTAGTACTAAATTTGCTTATATGTAAGCCCTTAATTAAGGTAACAGTTTTTTGGTTTCTTGCTTATATCTCGAAAACAGTTACTTCTATCAATTTTTATCTTTTCACTAAAATTAAAGCTGATAAAATTTCCTACAAAATAGTTATTTGCATTTTTTATGTAGGACTAACCATAAGCGAGATATAAGTTTGTAAATAATTAATATTTAAAAAAAAATTGCTTTAACAGAAAATGTATTGTGATTTAAAATACACTTAATTTAATGGGTCCAATACTTTATTAGAAGAAAAAAAAGGTGACATAAAAGTCACTGAAGTTTTCAGAGTTGTTTTTAAATGCTGCATTTTCGTCTTAGTCTCAAATATTGAAAACTGAATTACATTTTTGTTCAGTAACAGTTACAGTTTTCTTATTGGTTTTTTGCTTATATCTCGAAACCAGTTACTTCTATCAATTTTTAACTTTTTTTCAAAATTAAAGCTGATAAAATTTCCTACAAAATAGTTAATTGCATTTTTTTTGTAAGACCAACCATAAGCGAGTGATAGAGTTGGATATAGATAATCTTTAACAAAAATTTGCTTTAAAATAAAATGTTTGATAATCCGAAATTAAACTAAATTAATTAAGACTAACACATTAGTAGAGGAAAAAGGAGAAGACATAAAAGTCACCAAAATCTTGAGAGTCGTTTTTAGTCGTCATATTAATAACAATAACATTAATAATAATAATACTAATATTACTAAATTTGCTTATATGCAAGCGCTTAATTAAGGCAACAGTTTCTTGCTTATATCTCGAAAACAGTTACTCCTATCAATTTTTATCTTTTTACAAAAATTAAAGCTGATAAAATTTCCTACAAAATAGTTATTTGCATTTTTTATGTAGGACTAACCATAAGCGAGATTTAAGTTTGAAAATAATTAATATTTAAAAAAAAATGTTTGACAGAAAATGTCGTGTGATTTATAATACACTTAATTTATTGGGTCCAATACTTTATTAGAAGAAAAGGGAGGTGACATAAAAGTCACTAAAGTTTTAAGAGTCGTTTTTAAATGCTGCATTTTCGTCTTCGTCTCAAACAATGAAAACTGAATTACATTTTTGTTCAGTAACTGTAACAGTTTTCACTTTGGTTTTTTGCTTATATCTCGAAAACAATTACTTTTATCAATTTTTATCTTTCTTTCAAAATTAAAGCTGATAAAATTTCCTACAAAATAGTTATTTGCATTTTTTTTGTAAGACCAACCATAAGCGAGTTATAGTGTTGGATATAAATAATCATTAACAAAAATTTGCTTTAATATAAAATGTTTGAAAAACCGAAATTAAACTAAATAAATTGAGTCTAACACTTTAGTATAGGAAAAAGGAGAAGACATAAAAGTCACCAAAGTCTTGAGAGTCGTTTTTAATCGTCATATTAATAACAATAACATTAATAATAATAATACTAATATTATTAAATTTGCTTATATGCAAGCGCTTAATTACGATAACAGTTTCTTGCTTATATCTCGAAAACAGTTACTCCTATCAATTTTTATCTTTTTACTAAAATTAAAGCTGATAAAATTTCCTACAAAATAGCTATTTGCATTTTTTATGTAGAACTAACCATAAGCGAGATATAAGTTTGAAAATAATTAATATTTAAAGAAAAAGTGCTTTAACAGAAAATGTCTTGTGATTTAAAATACACTTAATTTAATGGGTTCAATACTTTATTAGAAGAAAAAGGAGGTGACATAAAAGTCACCAAAGTCTTCAGAGTGGTTTTTAGTACTAAATTTGCTTATATGCAAACGCTTAATTAAGGTAACAGTGTTTTGGTTTCTTGCTTATATCTCGAAAACAGTTACTCCTATCAATTTTTATCTTTTTACTAAAATTCAAGCTGATAAAATTTCCTACAAAATAGTTATTTGCATTTTTCATGTAGGACTAACCATAAGCGAGATATAAGATTGAAAATAATTAATATTTAAAAAAAAAGTGCTTTAACAGAAAATGTCTTGTGATTTAAAATACACTTAATTTATTGGGTCCAATACTTTATTAGAAGAAAAAGGAAGTGACATAAAAGTCACTGAAGTCTTCAGAGTCGTTTTTAAATGCTGCAGTTTCATCTTCGTCTCAAACATTGAAAACCGAATTACATTTTTGTTCAGTAACAGTCACAGTTTTCTTATTGGTTTTTTGCTTATATCTCGAAAACAGTTACTCCTATCAATTTTTATCTTTCTTTCAAAATTAAAGCTGATAAAATTTCCTACAAAATAGTTATTTGCATTTTTCTTGTAGGACCAACCATAAGCGAGTTATAGAGTTGGATATAAATAATATTTAACAAAAATTTGCTTTAAAATAAAATGTTTGAAAAACTGAAATTAAACTAATTTAATTGTGTCTAACACTTTAGTAGAGGAAAAAGAAGAAGACATAAAAGTCACTAAAGGTTTCAAAGTTGTCTTTAATCGTCATATTAATAACAATAACATTAATAATAATAATACTAATAGTACTAAATTTGCTTATATGCAAACGCTTAATTAAGGTAACAGTGTTTTGGTTTCTTGCTCATATCTCGAAAACAGTTACTCCTATCAATTTTTATCTTTTTACTAAAATTCAAGCTGATAAAATTTCCTACAAAATAGTTATTTGCATTTTTTATGTAGGACTAACCATAAGCGAGATATAAGATTGAAAATAATTAATATTTAAAAAAGAAGTGCTTTAACAGAAAATGTCTTGTGATTTAAAATACACTTAATTTATTAGGTCCAATACTTTATTAAAAAAAAAAGGGGGTGACATATAAGTCACTGAAGTCTTCAGAGTCAATTTTAAATGCTGCATTTTCGTCTTCGTCTCAAACATTGAAAACTGAATTACATTTTTGTTCTGAAACGGTAACAGTTTTTACTTTGGTTTTTTGCTTATATCTCGAAAACAGTTACTCCTATCAATTTTTATCTTTCTTTCAAAATTAAAGCTGATAACATTTCCTACAAAATAGTTATTTGCATTTTTTTTGTAGGACCAACCATAAGCGAGTTATAAAGTTGAATATAAATAATATTTAACAAAAACTTGCTTTAAAATAAAATGTTTGAAAAACTGAAATTAAACTAATTTAACTGTGTCTAACACTTTAGTAGAGAAAAAAGGAAAAAACATAAAAGTCACTAAAGGTTTCAGAGTTGTCTTTAGTTGTCATATTAATAACAATAACATTAATAATAATAATACTAATAGTACTATATTTGCTTATATGCAAACGCTTAATTAAGGTAACAGTGTTTTGGTTTCTTGCTTATATCTCGAAAACAGTTACTCCTATCAATTTTTATCTTTTTACTAAAATTCAAGCTGATAAAATTTCCTACAAAATAGTTATTTGCATTTTTCATGTAGGACTAACCATAAGCGAGATATATGATTGAAAATAATTAATATTTAAAAAAAAATTGCTTTAACAGAAAATGTCTTGTGATTTAAAATACACTTAATTTATTGGGTCCAATACTTTATTAGAAGAAAAAGGAAGTGACATAAAAGTCACTGAAGTCTTCAGAGTCGTTTTTAAATGCTGCAGTTTCGTCTTCGTCTCAAACATTGAAAACCGAATTACATTTTTGTTCAGTAACAGTCACAGTTTTCTTATTGGTTTTTTGCTTATATCTCGAAAACAGTTACTCCTATCAATTTTTATCTTTCTGTCAAAATTAAAGCTGATAAAATTTCCTACAAAATAGTTATTTGCATTTTTCTTGTAGGACCAACCATAAGCGAGTTATAGAGATGGATATAAATAATATTTAACAAAAATTTGCTTTAAAATAAAATGTTTGAAATACTGAAATTAAACTAAATTAATTGTGTCTAACACTCTAGTAGAGGAAAAAGAAAAAGACATAAAAGTCACTAAAGGTTTTAGAGTCGTCTATAGTCGTCATATTAATAACAATTACATTAATAATAATAATACTAATAGTACTAAATTTGCTTATATGCAAGCGCTTAATTAAGGTAACAGTTTCTTGCTTATATCTCGAAAACAGTTACTCCTATCAATTTTTATCTTTTTACTAAAATTAAAGCTTATAAAATTTCCTACAAAATAGTTATTTGCATTTTTTATGTAGAACTAACCATAAGCGAGATATAAGTTTGAAAATAATTAATATTTAAAGAAAAAGTGCTTTAACAGAAAATGTCTTGTGATTTAAAATACACTTAATTTAATGGGTCCAATACTTTATTAAAAGAAAAAGGAGGTGACATAAAAGTCACCAAAGTTTTCAGAGTTGTTTTTAGTACTAAATTTGCTTATATGTAAGCCCTTAATTAAGGTAACAGTTTTTTGGTTTCTTGCTTATATCTCGAAAACAGTTACTCCTATCAATTTTTATCTTTTCACTAAAATTAAAGCTGATAAAATTTCCTACAAAATAGTTATTTGCATTTTTTATGTAGGACTAACCATAAGCGAGATATAAGTTTGTAAATAATTAATATTTAAAAAAAAATTGCTTTAACAGAAAATGTCTTGTGATTAAAAATACACTTAATTTAATGGGTCCAATACTTTATTAGAAGAAAAAAAAGATGACATAAAAGTCACTGAAGTTTTCAGAGTTGTTTTTAAATGCTGCATTTTCATCTTAGTCTCAAATATTGAAAACTGAATTACATTTTTGTTCAGTAACAGTTACAGTTTTCTTATTGATTTTTTGCTTATATCTCGAAACCAGTTACTCCTATCAATTTTTACCATTTTTTCAAAATTAAAGCTGATACAATTTACTACAAAATAGTTAATTGCATTTTTTTTGTAAGACCAACCATAAGCGAGTTATAGAGTTGGATATAAATAATCTTTAACAAAAATTTGCTTTAAAATAAAATGTTTGATAATCCGAAATTAAACTAAATTAATTAAGACTAACACATTAGTAGAGGAAAAAGGAGAAGACATAAAAGTCACCAAAATCTTGAGAGTCGTTTTTAGTCGTCATATTAATAACAATAACATTAATAATAATAATACTAATATTACTAAATTTGCTTATATGCAAGCGCTTAATTAAGGCAACAGTTTCTTGCTTATATCTCGAAAACAGTTACTCCTATCAATTTTTATCTTTTTACAAAAATTAAAGCTGATAAAATTTCCTACAAAATATTTATTTGCATTTTTCATGTAGGACTAACCATAAGCGAGATATAAGTTTGAAAATAATTAATATTTAAAGAAAAAGTGCTTTAACAGAAAATGTCTTGTGATTTAAAATACACTTAATTTAATGGGTTCAATACTTTATTAGAAGAAAAAGGAGGTGACATAAAAGTCACTGAAGTCTTCAGAGTCGTTTTTAAATGCTGCAGTTTCGTCTTCGTCTCAAACATTGAAAACCGAATTACATTTTTGTTCAGTAACAGTCACAGTTTTCTTATTGGTTTTTTGCTTATATCTCGAAAACAGTTACTCCTATCAATTTTTATCTTTCTTTCAAAATTAAAGCTGATAAAATTTCCTACAAAATAGTTATTTGCATTTTTCTTGTAGGACCAACCATAAGCGAGTTATAGAGTAGGATATAAATAATATTTAACAAAAATTTGCTTTAAAATAAAATGTTTGAAAAACTGAAATTAAACTAATTTAATTGTGTCTAACACTTTAGTAGAGGAAAAAGAAGAAGACATAAAAGTCACTAAAGGTTTCAAAGTTGTCTTTAATCGTCATATTAATAACAATAACATTAATAATAATAATACTAATAGTACTAAATTTGCTTATATGCAAACGCTTAATTAAGGTAACAGTGTTTTGGTTTCTTGCTCATATCTCGAAAACAGTTACTCCTATCAATTTTTATCTTTCTACTAAAATTCAAGTTGATAAAATTTCCTACAAAATAGTTATTTGCATTTTTTATGTAGGACTAACCATAAGCGAGATATAAGATTGAAAATAATTAATATTTAAAAAAGAAGTGCTTTAACAGAAAATGTCTTGTGATTTAAAATACACTTAATTTATTAGGTCCAATACTTTATTAAAAAAAAAAGGGGGTGACATATAAGTCACTGAAGTCTTCAGAGTCGATTTTAAATGCTGCATTTTCGTCTTCGTCTCAAACATTGAAAACTGAATTACATTTTTGTTCTGAAACGGTAACAGTTTTTACTTTGGTTTTTTGCTTATATCTCGAAAACAGTTACTCCTATCAATTTTTATTTTTCTTTCAAAATTAAAGCTGATAACATTTCCTACAAAATAGTTATTTGCATTTTTCTTGTAGGACCAACCATAAGCGAGTTATAAAGTTGAATATAAATAATATTTAACAAAAACTTGCCTAAAAATAAAATGTTTGAAATACTGAAATTAAACTAAATTAATTGTGTCTAACACTTTAGTAGAGAAAAAAGAAAAAGACATAAAAGTCACCAAAGTTTTCAGAATCGTTTTTAGTCGTCATATTAATAACAATAACATTAATAATAATAATACTAATAGTACTAAATCTGCTTATATGCAAGCGCTTTATTAAGGTAACAGTTTTTTGGTTTCTTGCTTATATCTCGAAAACAGTTACTCCTATGAATTTTTGTCTTTCTTTCAAAATTAAAGCTGATAAAATATTCTACAAAATAGTTATTTGCATTTTTCTTGTAGGACCAACCATAAGCGAGTATAGAGTTGGATATAAATAATATTTAACAAAAATTTGCTTTAAAATAAAATGTTTGAAAAACTGAAATTAAACTAATTTAACTGTGTCTAACACTTTAGTAGAGAAAAAAGGAAAAGACATAAAAGTCACTAAAGGTTTCAGAGTTGTCTTTAGTTGTCATATTAATAACAATAACATTAATAATAATAATACTAATAGTACTAAATTTGCTTATATGCAAACGCTTAATTAAGGTAACAGTGTTTTGGTTTCTTGCTTATATCTCGAAAACAGTTACTCCTATCAATTTTTATCTTTTTACTAAAATTCAAGCTGATAAAATTTCCTACAAAATAGTTATTTGCATTTTTCATGTAGGACTAACCATAAGCGAGATATATAATTGAAAATAATTAATATTTAAAAAAAAATTGCTTTAACAGAAAATGTCTTGTGATTTAAAATACACTTAATTTATTGGGTCCAATACTTTATTAGAAGAAAAAGGAAGTGACATAAAAGTCACTGAAGTCTTCAGAGTCGTTTTTAAATGCTGCAGTTTCGTCTTCGTCTCAAACATTGAAAACCGAATTACATTTTTGTTCAGTAACAGTCACAGTTTTCTTATTGGTTTTTTGCTTATATCTCGAAAACAGTTACTCCTATCAATTTTTATCTTTTTTTCAAAATTAAAGCTGATAAAATTTCCTACAAAATAAAATGTTTGAAATACTGAAATTAAACTAAATTAATTGTGTCTAACACTTTAGTAGAGGAAAAAGAAAAAGACATAAAAGTCACTAAAGGTTTTAGAGTCGTCTTTAGTCGTCATATTAATAACAATAACATTAATAATAATAATACTAATAGTACTAAATTTGCTTATATGCAAGCGCTTAATTAAGGTAACAGTTTCTTGCTTATATCTCGAAAACAGTTACTCCTATCAATTTTTATCTTTTTACTAAAATTAAAGCTTATAAAATTTCCTACAAAATAGTTATTTGCATTTTTTATGTAGAACTAACCATAAGCGAGATATAAGTTTGAAAATAATTAATATTTAAAGAAAAAGTGCTTTAACAGAAAATGTCTTGTGATTTAAAATACACTTAATTTAATGGGTCCAATACTTTATTAAAAGAAAAAGGAGGTGACATAAAAGTCACCAAAGTTTTCAGAGTTGTTTTTAGTACTAAATTTGCTTATATGTAAGCCCTTAATTAAGGTAACAGTTTTTTGGTTTCTTGCTTATATCTCGAAAACAGTTACTCCTATCAATTTTTATCTTTTCACTAAAATTAAAGCTGATAAAATTTCCTACAAAATAGTTATTTGCATTTTTTATGTAGGACTAACCATAAGCGAGATATAAGTTTGTAAATAATTAATATTTAAAAAAAAATTGCTTTAACAGAAAATGTCTTGTGATTTAAAATACACTTAATTTAGTGGGTCCAATACTTTATTAGAAGAAAAAAAAGATGACATAAAAGTCACTGAAGTTTTCAGAGTTGTTTTTAAATGCTGCATTTTCATCTTAGTCTCAAATATTGAAAACTGAATTACATTTTTGTTCAGTAACAGTTACAGTTTTCTTAGTGGTTTTTTGCTTATATCTCGAAACCAGTTACTCCTATCAATTTTTACCATTTTTTCAAAATTAAAGCTGATACAATTTACTACAAAATAGTTAATTGCATTTTTTTTGTAAGACCAACCATAAGCGAGTTATAGAGTTGGATATAAATAATCTTTAACAAAAATTTGCTTTAAAATAAAATGTTTGATAATCCGAAATTAAACTAAATTAATTAAGACTAACACATTAGTAGAGGAAAAAGGAGAAGACATAAAAGTCACCAAAATCTTGAGAGTCGTTTTTAGTCGTCATATTAATAACAATAACATTAATAATAATAATACTAATATTACTAAATTTGCTTATATGCAAGCGCTTAATTAAGGCAACAGTTTCTTGCTTATATCTCGAAAACAGTTACTCCTATCAATTTTTATCTTTTTACAAAAATTAAAGCTGATAAAATTTCCTACAAAATATTTATTTGCATTTTTCATGTAGGACTAACCATAAGCGAGATATAAGTTTGAAAATAATTAATATTTAAAGAAAATGTGCTTTAACAGAAAATGTCTTGTGATTTAAAATACACTTAATTTAATGGGTTCAATACTTTATTAGAAGAAAAAGGAGGTGACATAAAAGTCACCAAAGTCTTCAGAGTGGTTTATAGTACTAAATTTGCTTATATGTAAGCCCTTAATTAAGGTAACAGTTTTTTGGTTTCTTGCTTATATCTCGAAAACAGTTACTCCTATCAATTTTTATCTTTTCACTAAAATTAAAGCTGATAAAATTTTCTACAAAATACTTATTTGCATTTTTCATGTAGGACTAACCATAAGCGAGATATAAGTTTGAAAATAATTAATATTTAAAAAAAAAGTGTTTTAACAGAAAATGTCTTGGGATTTAAAATACACTTAATTTATTGGGTCCAATAGTTTATTAGAAGAAAAAGGAGGTGACATAAAAGTCACTGAAGTCTTCAGAGTCGATTTTAAATGCTGCATTTTCGTCTTCGTCTCAAACATTGAAAACTGAATTACATTTTTGTTCAGTAACAGTTACAGTTTTCTTATTGGTTTTTTGCTTATATCTCGAAAACTGTTACTCTTATCAATTTTTATCTTTATTTCAAAATTAAAGCTGATAAAATTTCCTACAAAATGCGTTTGCATATAAGCAAATTTAGTACTATTAGTATTATTATTATTAATGTTATTGTTATTAATATGACAACTAAAGACAACTCTGAAACCTTTAGTGACTTTTATTTTTCCTTTTTTCTCTACTAAAGTGTTAGACACAGTTAAATTAGTTTAATTTCAGTTTTTCAAACATTTTATTTTAAAGCAAATTTTTGTTAAATATTATTTATATCCAACTCCATAACTCGCTTATGGTTGGTCCTACAAGAAAAATGCAAATAACTATTTTGTAGAATATTTTATCAGCTTTAATTTTGAAAGAAAGACAAAAATTCATAGGAGTAACTGTTTTCGAGATATAAGCAAGAAACCAAAAAACTGTTACCTTAATAAAGCGCTTGCATATAAGCAGATTTAGTACTATTAGTATTATTATTAATGTTATTGTTATTAATATGACGACTAAAAACGATTCTGAAGACTTTGGTGACTTTTATGTCTTTTTCTTTTTTCTCTACTAAAGTGTTAGACACAATTAATTTAGTTTAATTTCAGTATTTCAAACATTTTATTTTTAAGCAAGTTTTTGTTAAATATTATTTATATCCAACTTTATAACTCGCTTATGGTTGGTCCTACAAGAAAAATGCAAATAACTATTTTGTAGGAAATGTTATCAGCTTTAATTTTGAGAGAAAGATAAAAATTGATAGGAGTAACTGTTTTCGAGATATAAGCAAAAAACCAAAGTAAAAACTGTTACCGTTTCAGAACAAAAATGTAATTCAGTTTTCAATGTTTGAGACGAAGACGAAAATGCAGCATTTAAAATCGACTCTGAAGACTTCAGTGACTTATATGTCACCCCCTTTTTTTTTTTAATAAAGTATTGGACCTAATAAATTAAGTGTATTTTAAATCACAAGACATTTTCTGTTAAAGCACTTTTTTTTTAAATATTAATTATTTTCAATCATATATCTCGCTTATGGTTAGTCCTACATGAAAAATGCAAATAACTATTTTGTAGGAAATTTTATCAGCTTGAATTTTAGTAAAAAGATAAAAATTGATAGGAGTAACTGTTTTCGAGATATAAGCAAGAAACCAAAACACTGTTACCTTAATTAAGCGTTTGCATATAAGCAAATTTAGTACTATTAGTATTATTATTATTAATGTTATTGTTATTAATATGACAACTAAATACAACTCTGAAACCTTTAGTTACTTTTATGTCTTTTCCTTTTTTCTCTACTAAAGTGTTAGACACAGTTAAATTAGTTTAATTTCAGTTTTTCAAACATTTTATTTTAAAGCAAATTTTTGTTAAATATTATTTATATCCAACTCTATAACTCGCTTATGGTTGGTCCTACAAGAAAAATGCAAATAACTATTTTGTAGAATATTTTATCAGCTTTAATTTTGAAAGAAAGACAAAAATTCATAGGAGTAACTGTTTTCGAGATATAAGCAAGAAACCAAAAAACTGTTACCTTAATAAAGCGCTTGCATATAAGCAGATTTAGTACTATTAGTATTATTATTATTAATGTTATTGTTATTAATATGACGACTAAAAACGATTCTGAAGACTTTGGTGACTTTTATGTCTTTTTCTTTTTTCTCTACTAAAGTGTTAGACACAATTAATTTAGTTTAATTTCAGTATTTCAAACATTTTATTTTTAAGCAAGTTTTTGTTAAATATTATTTATATCCAACTTTATAACTCGCTTATGGTTGGTCCTACAAGAAAAATGCAAATAACTATTTTGTAGGAAATGTTATCAGCTTTAATTTTGAAAGAAAGATAAAAATTGATAGGAGTAACTGTTTTCGAGATATAAGCAAAAAACCAAAGTAAAAACTGTTACCGTTTCAGAACAAAAATGTAATTCAGTTTTCAATGTTTGAGACGAAGACGAAAATGCAGCATTTAAAATCGACTCTGAAGACTTCAGTGACTTATATGTCACCCCCTTTTTTTTTTAATAAAGTATTGAACCTAATAAATTAAGTGTATTTTAAATCACAAGACATTTTCTGTTAAAGCACTTCTTTTTTAAATATTAATTATTTTCAATCTTATATCTCGCTTATGGTTAGTCCTACATAAAAAATGCAAATAACTATTTTGTAGGAAATTTTATCAGCTTGAATTTTAGTAAAAAGATAAAAATTGATAGGAGTAACTGTTTTCGAGATATGAGCAAGAAACCAAAACACTGTTACCTTAATTAAGCGTTTGCATATAAGCAAATTTAGTACTATTAGTATTATTATCATTAATGTTATTGTTATTAATATGACGATTAAAGACAACTTTGAAACCTTTAGTGACTTTTATGTCTTCTTCTTTTTCCTCTACTAAAGTGTTAGACACAATTAAATTAGTTTAATTTCAGTTTTTCAAACATTTTATTTTAAAGCAAATTTTTGTTAAATATTATTTATAACCAACTCTATAACTCGCTTATGGTTGGTCCTACAAGAAAAATGCAAATAACTATTTTGTAGGAAATTTTATCAGCTTTAATTTTGACAGAAAGATAAAAATTGATAGGAGTAAATGTTTTCGAGATATAAGCAAAAAACCAATAAGAAAACTGTGACTGTTACTGAACAAAAATGTAATTCAGTTTTCAATGTTTGAGACGAAGACGAAACTGCAGCATTTAAAAACGACTCTGAAGACTTCAGTGACTTTTATGTCACTTCCTTTTTCTTCTAATAAAGTATTGGACCCAATAAATTAAGTGTATTTTAAATCACAAGACATTTTCTGTTAAAGCAATTTTTTTTTAAATATTAATTATTTTCAATCATATATCTCGCTTATGGTTAGTCCTACATGAAAAATGCAAATAACTATTTTGTAGGAAATTTTATCAGCTTGAATTTTAGTAAATAGATAAAAATTGATAGGAGTAACTGTTTTCGAGACATAAGCAAGAAACCAAAACACTGTTACCTTAATTAAGCGTTTGCATATAAGCAAATTTAGTACTATTAGTATTATTATTATTAATGTTATTGTTATTAATATGACAACTAAAGACAACTCTGAAACCTTTAATGACTTTTATGTCTTTTTCTTTTTCCTCTACTAAAGTGTTAGACTCAATTAATTTAGTTTAATTTCGGTTTTTCAAACATTTTATTTTAAAGCAAATTTTTGTTAAATATTATTTATATCCAACTCTATAACTCGCTTATGGTTGGTCCTACAAAAAAATGCAAATAACTATTTTGTAGGAAATTTTATTAGCTTTAATTTTGAAAAAAAGATAAAAATTGATAGGAGTAACTGTTTTCGAGATATAAGCAAGAAACCAAAAAAATGTTACGTTAATTAAGCGTTTGCATATAAGCAAATTTAGTACTATTAGTATTATTATTATTAATGTTATTGTTATTAATATGACGACTAAAGACGACTCTGAAACATTTAGTGACTTTTATGTCTTCTCCTTTTTCCTTTACTAAAGTGTTAGACACAATTAATTTAGTTTAATTCCGGTTTTTCAAGCATTTTATTTTAAAGCAAATTTTTGTTAAATATTATTTATATCCAACTCTATAACTCGTTTATGCTTGGTTCTACAAGAAAAATGTAAATAACTATTTTGTTGGAAATTTTATCAGCTTTAATTTTGAAAGAAAGATAAAATTTGATAGGAGTAACTGTTTTCGAGATATAAGCAAAAAACCAATAAGAAAACTGTAACTGTTACTGAACAAAAATGTAATTCAGTTTTCAATGTTTGAGACGAAGTCAAAAATGCAGCATTTAAAAACGACTCTGAAGACTTCAGTGACTTTTATGTCACCTCCTTTTTCTTCTAATAAAGTATTGGACCCAACAAATTAAGTGTATTTTAAATCACAAGACATTTTCTGTTAAAACACTTTTTTTTAATTAATAATTATTTTCAAACTTATATCTCGCTTATGGTTAGTTCTACATGAAAAATGCAAATAACTATTTTGTAGGAAATTTTACCACCTTTAATTTTGGTGAAAAAGTAAAAATTGATAGGAGTAACTGTTTTCGAGATATAGGCAAAAAACAAAAAAACTGTTACCTTAATTAAGCGCTTGCATATAAGCAAATTTAGTACTACTAGTATTGTTATTATAAATGTTATTGTTATTAATATGACGACTAAAGACAACTTTAAGACTTTAGTGACTTTTATGTCTCCTCCTTTTTCCTCTACTAAAGTGTTAGACACAATTAATTTAGTTTAATTTCGGTATTTCAAACATTTTATTTTAAAGCAAATTTTTGTTAAATATTAAAAACTATAAAATGGCTTAGATTGCCTAAAAACACAGATCACACATGATCTTTTGCATAAAAATGAGAAAACGCTCATGTAACACACAAAATAAGCTCCATTTTTCCTTTTTAAAAGTATTATTATTATTATTACTTTTGTTACTATTACTATTATTATTATTATTATTATTATTATTGTTATTATTATTATTATTATTATTATTATTATTATTATTATTATTATTATTATTATTAAAAACTTATATTAAACAGACAGAAAACGTTGTATTCTGACACAACTTAAAACACAGATCACACATGATCTTTTGCATAGAAATGAGAAAACGCTCATATAACACAAAATAAGCTTCATTTTGGCTTAGAAAACTAAGCTTACTTTTACTACTACTATTATTTTTATTTTTATTATTATTATTATTATTACTATTATTATTATTATTATTATTACTATTATTATTATTATTATTATTATTATTATTATTATTATTATTATTATTATTATTATTATTATTATTAATATTATTATTATTAAAGACCGATTATAACTTTTGTATAGTAAATGTTTTTATACCAGTTTTAAAATGAGTTATTAATTTTAGACAATTTCTTGCCTAAAAACACAGATCACAGATGATCTCTTGCATAGAAATGAGAAAACGCTCAGATAACACAAAATAAGCATCATTTTTGCTTAGAAAAACTAAGCTTTAATTTAGAAAGAAATTTATTATTATAAGTATTATTATCATTATTATTATTATTATTATTATTATTATTATTATTATTATTATTGTTTTTTTTATTACTATTATTATTATTATTATTATTATTATTATTATTATTAACTTTTGTATAGTAAATGTTTTTATACTAGTTTTAAAATGAGTTATTAATTTTATTCAATTTCTTGCCTAAAAACACAGATCACAGATGATCTCTTGCATAGAAATGAGAAAACGCTCATATAACACACAAAATAAGCATCATTTTTGCTTAGAAAAACTAAGCTTTAATTTAGAAAGAAATTCATTATTATAAGTATTATTATCATTATTATTATTATTATTATTATTATTTCTTTTATTACTATTATTATTATTATTATTATTATTATTATTATTATTATTATTATTACTATTATTATTATTATTATTATTATTATTATTATTATTATTATTATTATTATTAACTTTTGTATAGTAAAAGTTTTTATACCAGTTTTAAAATGAGTTATTAATTTTAGACAATTTCTTGCCTAAAAATACAGATCACAGATGATTTCTTGCATAGAAATGAGAAAGCGCTCATATAACACACAAAATAAGCTTCATTTTTGCTTAGAAAACTAAGCTTACTTTTATTTCTATTATTATTTTTATTATTATTATTATTATTATTATTATTATTATTATTATTATTATTATTATTATTATTATTATTATTATTATTATTATTATTATTATTGTTATTATTATTATTATTATTATTGTTATTATTATTATTATTATTAAAAACTTATATTAAACAGACAGAAAACGTCGTATTCTGACACAAAAAAACGAATTACGTTATAGACTTGACGAGAACGGCGTATCTCGGACTCTTATAGGACTCTTATAGGGTCAAAAATTATCAGTTTGGATTAAAACAAATTATTTTTGTTGACTCTCAGTCTGAATTGTTCATCAGTTCAAACAAAAACGGCTTACTTTAGACGATCTTTTGCTTTGAACAAGAAAACTTACATCGAACAGACTAAAAACGTATTAATCTGGCATAAAAGAGCAATTTATGTATCACTTTGAATAAAGGCAGCTAATCCTATTCGTTTCATTGCTTAAAATAGACAAAATTGTTAATAAATCTAGCAAAAACGCTGTATTCTAGCACAAAATACTAATTACATTATAGTTTCGACGAGAATAGCTTATTTGGAATGATTCTATGCTTCCAAACGAGTAAATTTTTAATAAACAGATGCCAAACATCATGTTTTGTCCTATAAAGACATTTTATATTGCAGTTTGTATTAAAACAAAATATTTTCGTTGATTCTTTGTTAGAAGCAGCAAACCTAACATTAAAGAATCTGAAAACTTTGTATTCGGACACAAACCACCGAATTTTGTTTCAGTTTAGAGAAAAACGGTTGATTTTCGACAATATTTTGCTTTGAACAAGAAAGCTTATATCAAACTGACTAAAAACGTCTTATTTTAGCACAAAACAAAAGATTTGCGTCATAGTCTTAAAGCTGATTCATGCCACAGTTTGGATAAAAACCAATTATTTTTGTTAATTCATTGTTACAAACAAGAAACCTTACATCAAAGAAACTGAAAACCCCTTATTTAGGCACAGAAATTCGAATTACGTTTCAGTCTGGACAAAAACTGCTTATTTTAGACGATCCTTTGTTTTGAACACGAAAACTTACATTAAAAAGATTAAAAACGTCTTATTCTGGCTGAAAACTGCAAATTATATATTACTCTAGATAAAAGCAATTTATCCTGATTACTCCTTTACTTAGAATAGAGTAAACTTGTATAAAACTTAATGAAAACTTTAAATTTCGTCTCAAAGAAATAATTTACGTTATAGTTTTGACCAGCACTGTTTATTTCAAACGAAATTATGATTCGAAACTAATGAACTTTTATGGGGCAGATGCAAAACCACATATTACCATATAAAGCGTTGTTTTAAAGCAAAGTATTACCTTTTGCAACAAGAAATTTCACGTCAAAGAAACTAAAAACATCGTATCCATGCACAAATATCGAATTACGTATCAGTTTAGGCAAATACAGCTTATTTTAAACGATTCCTTGCTATAAACAAGAAAAATTTTATCAAACATATTGAAAATGTCTTATTCTCGAAAATAAGAGCAAATTATGTATCAGTTTTAACAAAAGCGGATTACTCTGTTTGATTCTATGCTTAGAGTAGAGTAAACTACTATAAAACGTAATGAAAACTCTATATTCAAGCTCAAAAGAACAAATTACGTTATAGTTTTGACAAAAAAAAATTATTTCGGACGACTACATATTTCGAAGTAAGCAAACTTTAATTGAACAAGTGCAAAAGCTAATACTTTGCTTTAAAATAACGATTTATGTGGTAATATGGTATTTTGCATCTGTCCTATAAAAGTTTACTCGTTTCGCTCCATTGAATCATTCGAAATAAATTATTTTGACACAACAACGAAAATAATTTTTTTGTTTAAACTGTAACATGTCGTTTTTATAAAACGAACTAAGACGTTTGGCATCTGTTTAGTGAAAGTTTTCTCGTTTGAGGGCATAAAATCGTTTGAAATTAACAGTTCTGGTCTTTAGTTGTCATATTAATAACAATAACATTAATAATAATAATACTAATAGTACTAAATTTGCTTATATGCAAACGCTTAATTAAGGTAACAGTGTTTTGGTTTCTTGCTTATATCTCGAAAACAGTTACTCCTATCAATTTTTATCTTTTTACTAAAATTCAAGCTGATAAAATTTCCTATAAAATAGTTTTTTGCATTTTTCATGTAGGACTAACCATAAGCGAGATATATGATTGAAAATAATTAATATTTAAAAAAAAAGTGCATTAACAGAAAATGTCTTGTGATTTAAAATACATTTAATTTATTGGGTCCAATACTTTATTAGAAGAAAAAGGAAGTGACATAAAAGTCACTGAAGTCTTCAGAGTCGATTTTAAATGCTGCAGTTTCGTCTTCGTCTCAAACATTGAAAACTGAATTACATTTTTGTTCTGAAACGGTAACAGTTTTTACTTTGGTTTTTTGCTTATATCTCGAAAACAGTTACTCCTATCAATTTTTATCTTTCTGTCAAAATTAAAGCTGATAAAATTTCCTACAAAATAAATATTTGCATTTTTCTTGTAGGACCAACCTTAAGCGAGTTATAGAGTTGGATATAAATAATATTTAACAAAAATTTGCTTTAAAATAAAATGTTTGAAAAACTGAAATTAAACTAATTTAATTGTGTCTAACACTTTAGTAGAGAAAAAAGAAGAAGACATAAAAATCACTAAAGGTTTCAAAGTTGTCTTTAATCGTCATATTAATAACAATAACATTAATAATAATAATACTAATAGTACTAAATTTGCTTATATGCAAACGCTTAATTAAGGTAACAGTATTTTGGTTTCTTGCTCATATCTCGAAAACAGTTACTCCTATCAATTTTTATCTTTCTTTCAAAATTAAAGCTGATAACATTTCCTACAAAATAGTTATTTGCATTTTTCTTGTGGGACCAACCATAAGCGAGTTATAAAGTTGGATATAAATAATATTTAACAAAAACTTGCTTAAAAATAAAATGTTTGAAATACTGAAATTAAACTAAATTAATTGTGTCTAACACTTTAGTAGAGAAAAAAGAAAAAGACATAAAAGTCACCAAAGTCTTCAGAATCGTTTTTAGTCGTCATATTAATAACAATAACATTAATAATAATAATACTAATAGTACTAAATCTGCTTATATGCAAGCGCTTTATTAAGGTAACAGTTTTTTGGTTTCTTGCTTATATCTCGAAAACAGTTACTCCTATGAATTTTTGTCTTTTTTTCAAAATTAAAGCTGATAAAATTTCCTACAAAATAGTTATTTGCATTTTTCTTGTAGGACCAACCATAAGCGAGTTATAGAGTTGGATATAAATAATTTTTAACAAAAATTTGCTTTAAAATAAAATGTTTGAAAAACTGAAATTAAACTAATTTAATTGTGTCTAACACTTTAGTAGAGGAAAAAGGAAAAGACATAAAAGTCACTAAAGGTTTCAGAGTTGTCTTTAGTTGTCATATTAATAACAATAACATTAATAATAATAATACTAATAGTACTAAATTTGCTTATATGCAAACGCTTAATTAAGGTAACAGTGTTTTGGTTTCTTGCTTATATCTCGAAAACAGTTACTCCTATCAATTTTTATCTTTTTACTAAAATTCAAGCTGATAAAATTTCCTATAAAATAGTTATTTGCATTTTTCATGTAGGACTAACCATAAGCGAGATATATGATTGAAAATAATTAATATTTAAAAAAAAAGTGCTTTAACAGAAAATGTCTTGTGATTTAAAATACACTTAATTTATTGGGTCCAATACTTTATTAGAAGAAAAAGGAAGTGACATAAAAGTCACTGAAGTCTTCAGAGTCGTTTTTAAATGCTGCAGTTTCGTCTTCGTCTCAAACATTGAAAACTGAATTACATTTTTGTTCAGTAACAGTCACAGTTTTCTTATTGGTTTTTTGCTTATATCTCGAAAACAGTTACTCCTATCAACTTTTATCTTTCTGTCAAAATTAAAGCTGATAAAATTTCCTACAAAATAAATATTTACATTTTTCTTGTAGGACCAACCATAAGCGAGTTATAGAGTTGGATATAAATAATATTTAACAAAAATTTGCTTTAAAATAAAATGTTTGAAAAACTGAAATTAAACTAATTTAATTGTGTCTAACACTTTAGTAGAGGAAAAAGAAGAAGACATAAAAGTCACTAAAGGTTTCAAAGTTGTCTTTAATCGTCATATTAATAACAATAACATTAATAATAATAATACTAATAGTACTAAATTTGCTTATATGCAAACGCTTAATTAAGGTAACAGTGTTTTGGTTTCTTGCTCATATCTCGAAAACAGTTACTCCTATCAATTTTTATCTTTTTTTAAAATTAAAGCTGATAACATTTCCTACAAAATAGTTATTTGCATTTTTCTTGTGGGACCAACCATAAGCGAGTTATAAAGTTGGATATAAATAATATTTAACAAAAACTTGCTTAAAAATAAAATGTTTGAAATACTGAAATTAAACTAAATTAATTGTGTCTAACACTTTAGTAGAGAAAAAAGAAAAAGACATAAAAGTCACCAAAGTCTTCAGAATCGTTTTTAGTCGTCATATTAATAACAATAACATTAATAATAATATTACTAATAGTACTAAATCTGCTTATATGCAAGCGCTTTATTAAGGTAACAGTTTTTTGGTTTCTTGCTTATATCTCGAAAACAGTTACTCCTATGAATTTTTGTCTTTTTTTCTAAATTAAAGCTGATAAAATTTCCTACAAAATAGTTATTTGCATTTTTCTTGTAGGACCAACCATAAGCGAGTTATAGAGTTGGATATAAATACTTTTTAACAAAAATTTGCTTTAAAATAAAATGTTTGAAAAACTGAAATTAAACTAATTTAATTGTGTCTAACACTTTAGTAGAGGAAAAAGGAAAAGACATAAAAGTCACTAAAGGTTTCAGAGTTGTCTTTAGTTGTCATATTAATAACAGTAACATTAATAATAATAATACTAATAGTACTAAATTTGCTTATATGCAAACGCTTAATTAAGGTAACAGTGTTTTGGTTTCTTGCTTATATCTCGAAAACAGTTACTCCTATCAATTTTTATCTTTTTACTAAAATTCAAGCTGATAAAATTTCCTATAAAATAGTTATTTGCATTTTTTATGTAGGGCTAACCATAAGCGAGATATATGATTGAAAATAATTAATATTTAAAAAAAAAGTGCTTTAACAGAAAATGTCTTGTGATTTAAAATACACTTAATTTATTGGGTCCAATACTTTATTAGAAGAAAAAGGAAGTGACATAAAAGTCACTGAAGTCTTCAGAGTCGTTTTTAAATGCTGCAGTTTCGTCTTCGTCTCAAACATTGAAAACTGAATTACATTTTTGTTCAGTAACAGTCACAGTTTTCTTATTGGTTTTTTGCTTATATCTCAAAAACAGTTACTCCTATCAATTTTTATCTTTCTTTCAAAATTAAAGCTGATAACATTTCCTACAAAATAGTTATTTGCATTTTTCTTGTAGGACCAACCATAAGCGAGTTATAAAGTTGGATATAAATAATATTTAACAAAAACTTGCTTAAAAATAAAATGTTTGAAATACTGAAATTAAACTAAATTAATTGTGTCTAACACTTTAGTAGAGAAAAAAGAAAAAGACATAAAAGTCACCAAAGTCTTCAAAATCGTTTTTAGTCGTCATATTAATAACAATAACATTAATAATAATAATACTAATAGTACTAAATCTGCTTATATGCAAGCGCTTTATTAAGGTAACAGTTTTTTGGTTTCTTGCTTATATCTCGAAAACAGTTACTCCTATGAATTTTTGTCTTTCTTGTCTTCTTCTTTTTCCTCTACTAAAGTGTTAGACACAATTTGTAGGAAATTTTATCAGCTTTAATTTTGAAAAAAAGATAAAAATTGATAGGAGTAACTGTTTTCGAGATATAAGCAAAAAACCAATAAGAAAACTGTGACTGTTACTGAACAAAAATGTAATTCGGTTTTCAATGTTTGAGACGAAGACGAAACTGCAGCATTTAAAAACGACTCTGAAGACTTCAGTGATTTTTATGTCACTTCCTTTTTCTTCTAATAAAGTATTGGACCCAATAAATTAAGTGTATTTTAAATCACAAGACATTTTCTGTTAAAGCACTTTTTTTTTAAATATTAATTATTTTCAATCATATATCTCGCTTATGGTTAGTCCAACATGAAAAATGCAAATAACTATTTTGTAGGAAATTTTATCAGCTTGAATTTTAGTAAAAAGATAAAAATTGATAGGAGTAACTGTTTTCGAGATATAAGCAAGAAACCAAAACACTGTTACCTTAATTAAGCGTTTGCATATAAGCAAATTTAGTACTATTAGTATTATTATTATTAATGTTATTGTTATTAATATGACAACTAAAGACAACTCTGAAACCTTTAGTGACTTTTATGTTTTTTCCTTTTTTCTCTACTAAAGTGTTAGACACAGTTAAATTAGTTTAATTTCAGTTTTTCAAACATTTTATTTTAAAGCAAATTTTTGTTAAATATTATTTATATCCAACTCTATACTCGCTTATGGTTGGTCCTACAAGAAAAATGCAAATAACTATTTTGTAGAATATTTTATCAGCTTTAATTTTGAAATAAAGACAAAAATTCATAGGAGTAACTGTTTTCGAGATATAAGCAAGAAACCAAAAAACTGTTACCTTAATAAAGCGCTTGCATATAAGCAGATTTAGTACTATTAGTATTATTATTATTAATGTTATTGTTATTAATATGACGACTAAAAACGATTCTGAAGACTTTGGTGACTTTTATGTCTTTTTCTTTTTTCTCTACTAAAGTGTTAGACACAATTAATTTAGTTTAATTTCAGTTTTTCAAACATTTTATTTTAAAGCAAATTTTTGTTAAATATTATTTATATCCAACTCTATACTCGCTTATGGTTGGTCCTACAAGAAAAATGCAAATAACTATTTTGTAGGAAATGTTATTAGCTTTAATTTTGAAAGAAAGATAAAAATTGATAGGAGTAACTGTTTTCGAGATATAAGCAAAAAACCAAAGTAAAAACTGTTACCGTTTAAGAACAAAAATGTAATTCAGTTTTCAATGTTTGAGACGAAGACGAAAATGCAGCATTTAAAATCGACCCTGAAGACTTCAGTGACTTATATGTCACCCCCTTTTTTTTTAATAAAGTATTGGACCTAATAAATTAAGTGTATTTTAAATTACAAGACATTTTCTGTTAAAGCACTTCTTTTTTAAATATTAATTATTTTCAACCTTATATCTCGCTTATGGTTAGTCCTACATAAAAAATGCAAATAACTATTTTGTAGGAAATTTTATCAGCTTGAATTTTAGTAAAAAGATAAAAATTGATAGGAGTAACTGTTTTCGAGATATAAGCAAGAAACAAAAAACTGTTACCTTAATTAAACGTTTGCATATAAGCAAATTTAGTACTATTAGTATTATTATTATTAATGTTATTGTTATTAATATGACGACTAAAGACGACTCTGAAACATTTAGTGACTTTTATGTCTTCTCCTTTTTCCTCTACTAAAGTGTTAGACACAATTAAATTAGTTTAATTTCAGTTTTTCAAACATTTTATTTTAAAGCAAATTTTTGTTAAATATTATTTATATCCAACTCTATAACTCGCTTATGGTTGGTCCTACAAGAAAAATGCAAATAACTATTTTGTAGGAAATTTTATCAGCTTTAATTTTGAAAAAAAGATAAAAATTGATAGGAGTAACTGTTTTCGAGATATAAGCAAAAAACCAATAAGAAAACTGTGACTGTTACTGAACAAAAATGTAATTCAGTTTTCAATGTTTGAGACGAAGACGAAACTGCAGCATTTAAAAACGACTCTGAAGACTTCAGTGACTTTTATGTCACTTTCTTTTTCTTCTAATAAAGTATTGGACCCAATAAATTAAGTGTATTTAAAATCACAAGACATTTTCTGTTAAAGCACTTTTTTTTTAAATATTAATTATTTTCAATCATATATCTCGCTTATGGTTAGTCCTACATGAAAAATGCAAATAACTATTTTGTAGGAAATTTTATCAGCTTGAATTTTAGTAAAAAGATAAAAATTGATAGGAGTAACTGTTTTCGAGATATAAGCAAGAAACCAAAACACTGTTACCTTAATTAAGCGTTTGCATATAAGCAAATTTAGTACTATTAGTATTATTATTATTAACGTTATTGTTATTAATATGACAACTAAAGACAACTCTGAAACCTTTAGTGACTTTTATGTCTTTTCCTTTTTTCTCTACTAAAGTGTTAGACACAGTAAAATTAGTTTAATTTCCGTTTTTCAAACATTTTATTTTAAAGCAAATTTTTGTTAAATATTATTTATATCCAACTCTATACTCGCTTATGGTTGGTCCTACAAGAAAAATGCAAATAACTATTTTGTAGAATATTTTATCAGCTTTAATTTTGAAAGAAAGACAAAAATTCATAGGAGTAACTGTTTTCGAGATATAAGCAAGAAACCAAAAAACTGTTACCTTAATAAAGCGCTTGCATATAAGCAGATTTAGTACTATTAGTATTATTATTATTAATGTAATTGTTATTAATATGACGACTAAAAACGATTCTGAAGACTTTGGTGACTTTTATGTCTTTTTCTTTTTTCTCTACTAAAGTGTTAGACACAATTAATTTAGTTTAATTTCAGTATTTCAAACATTTTATTTTTAAGCAAGTTTTTGTTAAATATTATTTATATCCAACTTTATAACTCGCTTATGGTTGGTCTTACAAGAAAAATGCAAATAACTATTTTGTAGGAAATGTTATCAGCTTTAATTTTGAGAGAAAGATAAAAATTGATAGGAGTAACTGTTTTCGAGATATAAGCAAAAAACCAAAGTAAAAACTGTTACCGTTTCAGAACAAAAATGTAATTCAGTTTTCAATGTTTGAGACGAAGACGAAAATGCAGCATTTAAAATTGACTCTGAAGACTTCAGTGACTTATATGTCACCCCCTTTTTTTTTTAATAAAGTATTGGACCTAATAAATTAAGTGTATTTTAAATCACAAGACATTTTCTGTTAAAGCACTTCTTTTTTAAATATTAATTATTTTCAATCTTATATCTCGCTTATGGTTAGTCCTACATAAAAAATGCAAATAACTATTTTGTAGGAAATTTTATCAGCTTGAATTTTAGTAAAAAGATAAAAATTGATAGGAGTAACTGTTTTCGAGATATGAGCAAGAAACCAAAACACTGTTACCTTAATTAAGCGTTTGCATATAAGCAAATTTAGTACTATTAGTATTATTATTATTAATGTTATTGTTATTAATATGACGATTAAAGACAACTTTGAAACCTTTAGTGACTTTTATGTCTTCTTCTTTTTCCTCTACTAAAGTGTTAGACACAATTAAATTAGTTTAATTTCAGTTTATCAAACATTTTATTTTAAAGCAAATTTTTGTTAAATATTATTTATATCCAACTCTATAACTCGCTTATGGTTGGTCCTACAAGAAAAATGCAAATAACTATTTTGTAGGAAATTTTATCAGCTTTAATTTTGACAGAAAGATAAAAATTGATAGGAGTAACTGTTTTCGAGATATAAGCAAAAAACCAATAAGAAAACTGTGACTGTTACTGAACAAAAATGTAATTCAGTTTTCAATGTTTGAGACGAAGACGAAACTGCAGCATTTAAAAACGACTCTGAAGACTTCAGTGACTTTTATGTCACTTCCTTTTTCTTCTAATAAAGTATTGGACCCAATAAATTAAGTGTATTTTAAATCACAAGACATTTTCTGTTAAAGCACTTCTTTTTTAAATATTAATTATTTTCAATCATATATCTCGCTTATGGTTAGTCCTGCATGAAAAATGCAAATAACTATTTTGTAGGAAATTTTATCAGCTTGAATTTTAGTAAAAAGATAAAAATTGATAAGAGTAACTGTTTTCGAGATATAAGCAAGAAACCAAAACACTGTTACCTTAAATAAGCGTTTGCATATAAGCAAATTTAGTACTATTAGTATTATTATTATTAATGTTATTGTTATTAATATAACAACTAAAGACAACTCTGAAACCTTTAGTGACTTTTATGTTTTTTCCTTTTTTCTCTACTAAAGTGTTAGACACAGTTAAATTAGTTTAATTTCCGTTTTTCAAACATTTTATTTTAAAGCAAATTTTTGTTAAATATTATTTATATCCAACTCTATAACTCGCTTATGGTTGGTCCTACAAGAAAAATGCAAATAACTATTTTGTAGGAAATTTTATCAGCTTTAATTTTGACAGAAAGATAAAAATTGATAGGAGTAACTGTTTTCGAGATATAAGCAAAAAACCAAAGTAAAAACTGTTACCGTTTCAGAACAAAAATGTAATTCAGTTTTCAATGTTTGAGACGAAGACGAAAATGCAGCATTTAAAATCGACTCTGAAGACTTCAGTGACTTATATGTCACCCCCTTTTTTTTTTAATAAAGTATTGAACCTAATAAATTAAGTGTATTTTAAATCACAAGACATTTTCTGTTAAAGCACTTCTTTTTTAAATATTAATTATTTTCAATCTTATATCTCGCTTATGGTTAGTCCTACATAAAAAATGCAAATAACTATTTTGTAGGAAATTTTATCAGCTTGAATTTTAGTAAAAAGATAAAAATTGATAGGAGTAACTGTTTTCGAGATATGAGCAAGAAACCAAAACATTGTTACCTTAATTAAGCGTTTGCATATAAGCAAATTTAGTACTATTTGTATTATTATTATTAATGTTATTGTTATTAATATGACGATTAAAGACAACTTTGAAACCTTTAGTGACTTTTATGTCTTCTTCTTTTTCCTCTACTAAAGTGTTAGACACAATTAAATTAGTTTAATTTCAGTTTTTCAAACATTTTATTTTAAAGCAAATTTTTGTTAAATATTATTTATATCCAACTCTATAACTCGCTTATGGTTGGTCCTACAAGAAAAATGCAAATAACTATTTTGTAGGAAATTTTATCAGCTTTAATTTTGACAGAAAAATAAAAATTCATAGGAGTAACTGTTTTCGAGATATAAGCAAGAAACCAAAAAACTGTTACCTTAATAAAGCGCTTGCATATAAGCAGATTTAGTACTATTAGTATTATTATTATTAATGTTATTGTTATTAATATGACGACTAAAAACGATTCTGAAGACTTTGGTGACTTTTATGTCTTTTTCTTTTTTCTCTACTAAAGTGTTAGACACAATTAATTTAGTTTAATTTCAGTATTTCAAACATTTTATTTTTAAGCAAGTTTTTGTTAAATATTATTTATATCCAACTCTATAACTCGCTTATGGTTGGTCCTACAAGAAAAATGCAAATAACTATTTTGTAGGAAATTTTATCAGCTTTAATTTTGACAGAAAGATAAAAATTGATAGGAGTAACTGTTTTCGAGATATAAGCAAAAAACCAATAAGAAAACTGTGACAGTTACTGAACAAAAATGTAATTCAGTTTTCAATGTTTGAGACGAAGACGAAACTGCAGCATTTAAAAACGACTCTGAAGACTTCAGTGACTTTTATGTCACTTCCTTTTTCTTCTAATAAAGTATTGGACCCAATAAATTAAGTGTATTTTAAATCACAAGACATTTTCTGTTAAAGCACTTCTTTTTTAAATATTAATTATTTTCAATCATATATCTCGCTTATGGTTAGTCCTGCATGAAAAATGCAAATAACTATTTTGTAGGAAATTTTATCAGCTTGAATTTTAGTTAAAAGATAAAAATTGATAGGAGTAACTGTTTTCGAGATATAAGCAAGAAACCAAAACACTGTTACCTTAATTAAGCGTTTGCATATAAGCAAATTTAGTACTATTAGTATTATTATTATTAATGTTATTGTTATTAATATAGCAACTAAAGACAACTCTGAAACCTTTAGTGACTTTTATGTCTTTTCCTTTTTTCTCTACTAAAGTGTTAGACACAGTTAAATTAGTTTAATTTCCGTTTTTCAAACATTTTATTTTAAAGCAAATTTTTGTTAAATATTATTTATATCCAACTCTATAACTCGCTTATGGTTGGTCCTACAAGAAAAATGCAAATAACTATTTTGTAGAATATTTTATCAGCTTTAATTTTGAAAGAAAGACAAAAATTCATAGGAGTAACTGTTTTCGAGATATAAGCAAGAAACCAAAAAACTGTTACCTTAATAAAGCGCTTGCATATAAGCAGATTTAGTACTATTAGTATTATTATTATTAATGTTATTGTTATTAATATGACGACTAAAAACGATTCTGAAGACTTTGGTGACTTTTATGTCTTTTTCTTTTTTCTCTACTAAAGTGTTAGACACAATTAATTTAGTTTAATTTCAGTATTTCAAACATTTTATTTTTAAGCAAGTTTTTGTTAAATATTATTTATATCCAACTTTATAACTCGCTTATGGTTGGTCTTACAAGAAAAATGCAAATAACTATTTTGTAGGAAATGTTATCAGCTTTAATTTTGAAAGAAAGATAAAAATTGATAGGAGTAACTGTTTTCGAGATATAAGCAAAAAACCAAAGTAAAAACTGTTACCGTTTCAGAACAAAAATGTAATTCAGTTTTCAATGTTTGAGACGAAGACGAAAATGCAGCATTTAAAATTGACTCTGAAGACTTCAGTGACTTATATGTCACCCCCTTTTTTTTTTAATAAAGTATTGAACCTAATAAATTAAGTGTATTTTAAATCACAAGACATTTTCTGTTAAAGCACTTCTTTTTTAAATATTAATTATTTTCAATCTTATATCTCGCTTATGGTTAGTCCTACATAAAAAATGCAAATAACTATTTTGTAGGAAATTTTATCAGCTTGAATTTTAGTAAAAAGATAAAAATTGATAGGAGTAACTGTTTTCGAGATATGAGCAAGAAACCAAAACACTGTTACCTTAATTAAGCGTTTGCATATAAGCAAATTTAGTACTATTTGTATTATTATTATTAATGTTATTGTTATTAATATGACGATTAAAGACAACTTTGAAACCTTTAGTGACTTTTATGTCTTCTTCTTTTTCCTCTACTAAAGTGTTAGACACAATTAAATTAGTTTAATTTCAGTTTTTCAAACATTTTATTTTAAAGCAAATTTTTGTTAAATATTATTTATATCCAACTCTATAACTCGCTTATGGTTGGTCCTACAAGAAAAATGCAAATAACTATTTTGTAGGAAATTTTATCAGCTTTAATTTTGACAGAAAGATAAAAATTCATAGGAGTAACTGTTTTCGAGATATAAGCAAGAAACCAAAAAACTATTACCTTAATAAAGCGCTTGCATATAAGCAGATTTAGTACTATTAGTATTATTATTATTAATGTTATTGTTATTAATATGACGACTAAAAACGATTCTGAAGACTTTGGTAACTTTTATGTCTTTTTCTTTTTTCTCTACTAAAGTGTTAGACACAATTAATTTAGTTTAATTTCAGTATTTCAAACATTTTATTTTTAAGCAAGTTTTTGTTAAATATTATTTATATCCAACTCTATAACTCGCTTATGGTTGGTCCTACAAGAAAAATGCAAATAACTATTTTGTAGGAAATTTTATCAGCTTGAATTTTAGTAAAAAGATAAAAATTGATAGGAGTAACTGTTTTCGAGATATGAGCAAGAAACCAAAACACTGTTACCTTAATTAAGCGTTTGCATATAAGCAAATTTAGTACTATTAGTATTATTATTATTAATGTTATTGTTATTAATATGACAACTAAAGACAACTCTGAAACTTTTAGTGACTTTTATGTCTTTTTTTTTTCCTCTACTAAAGTGTTAGACTCAATTAATTTAGTTTAATTTCGGTTTTTCAAACATTTTATTTTAAAGCAAATTTTTGTTAAATATTATTTATATCCAACTCTATAACTCGCTTATGGTTGGTCCTACAAAAAAATGCAAATAACTATTTTGTAGGAAATTTTATCAGCTTTAATTTTGAAAAAAAGATATAAATTGATAGGAGTAACTGTTTTCGAGATATAAGCAAGAAACCAAAAAAATGTTACGTTAATTAAGCGTTTGCATATATGCAAATTTAGTACTATTAGTATTATTATTATTAATGTTATTGTTATTAATATGACGACTAAAGACGACTCTGAAACATTTAGTGACTTTTATGTCTTCTCTTTTTTCCTCTACTAAAGTGTTAGACACAATTAATTTAGTTTAATTCCGGTTTTTCAAGCATTTTATTTTAAAGCAAATTTTTGTTAAATATTATTTATATCCAACTCTATAACTCGTTTATGCTTGGTCCTACAAGAAAAATGTAAATAACTATTTTGTTGGAAATTTTATCAGCTTTAATTTTGAAAGAAAGATAAAATTTGATAGGAGTAACTGTTTTCGAGATATAAGCAAAAAACCAATAAGAAAACTGTAACTGTTACTGAACAAAAATGTAATTCAGTTTTCAATGTTTGAGACGAAGTCAAAAATGCAGCATTTAAAAACGACTCTGAAGACTTCAGTAACTTTTATGTCACCTCCTTTTTCTTCTAATAAAGTATTGGACCCAACAAATTAAGTGTATTTTAAATCACAAGACATTTTCTGTTAAAACACTTTTTTTTAATTAATAATTATTTTCAAACTTATATCTCGCTTATGGTTAGTTCTACATGAAAAATGCAAATAACTATTTTGTAGGAAATTTTATCACCTTTAATTTTGGTGAAAAAGTAAAAATTGATAGGAGTAACTGTTTTCGAGATATAGGCAAAAAACAAAAAAACTGTTACCTTAATTAAGCGCTTGCATATAAGCAAATTTAGTACTACTAGTATTGTTATTATAAATGTTATTGTTATTAATATGACGACTAAAGACAACTTTAAGACTTTAGTGACTTTTATGTCTCCTCCTTTTTCCTCTACTAAAGTGTTAGACACAATTAATTTAGTTTAATTTCGGTTTTTCAAACATTTTATTTTAAAGCAAATTTTTGTTAAATATTAAAAACTATAAATTGGCTTAGATTGCCTAAAAACACAGATCACACATGATCTTTTGCATAAAAATGAGAAAACGCTCATGTAACACACAAAATAAGCTCCATTTTTCCTTTTTAAAAGTATTATTATTATTATTACTTTTGTTACTATTACTATTATTATTATTATTATTATTATTATTATTATTGTTATTATTATTATTATTATTATTATTATTATTATTATTATTATTATTATTATTATTATTATTATTATTATTATTATTATTATTATTAAAAACTTATATTAAACAGACAGAAAACGTCGTATTCTGACACAACTTAAAACACAGATCACACATGATCTTTTGCATAGAAATGAGAAAACGCTCATATAACACAAAATAAGCTTCATTTTGGCTTAGAAAACTAAGCTTACTTTTACTACTACTATTATTTTTATTTTTATTATTATTATTATTATTACTATTATTTTTATTATTATTATCACTATTATTATTATTATTATTATTATTATTATTATTATTATTATTAATATTATTATTATTAAAGACCGATTATAACTTTTGTATAGTAAATGTTTTTATACCAGTTTTAAAATGAGTTATTAATTTTAGACAATTTCTTGCCTAAAAACACAGATCACAGATGATCTCTTGCATAGAAATGAGAAAACGCTCAGATAACACAAAATAAGCATCATTTTTGCTTAGAAAAACTAAGCTTTAATTTAGAAAAAAATTTATTATTATAAGTATTATTATCGTTATTATTATTATTATTATTATTATTATTATTGTTTCTTTTATTACTATTATTATTATTATTATTATTATTATTATTATTATTATTATTATTATTAACTTTTGTATAGTAAATGTTTTTATACCAGTTTTAAAATGAGTTATTAATTTTATTCAATTTCTTGCCTAAAAACACAGTTCACAGATGATCTCTTGCATAGAAATGAGAAAACGCTCATATAACACACAAAATAAGCATCATTTTTGCTTAGAAAAACTAAGCTTTAATTTAGAAAGAAATTCATTATTATAAGTATTATTATTATTATTATTATTATTTCTATTATTATTATTTCTTTTATTACTATTATTATTATTATTATTATTATTATTATTATTATTATTATTACTATTATTATTATTATTATTACTATTATTATTATTATTATTATTATTATTATTATTAACTTTTGTATAGTAAATGTTTTTATACCAGTTTTAAAATGAGTTATTAATTTTAGACAATTTCTTGCCTAAAAATACAGATCACAGATGATTTCTTGCATAGAAATGAGAAAGCGCTCATATAACACACAAAATAAGCTTCATTTTTGCTTAGAAAACTAAGCTTACTTTTATTTCTATTATTATTTTTATTATTATTATTATTATTATTATTATTATTATTATTATTATTATTATTATTATTATTATTATTATTATTATTATTATTATTATTGTTATTATTATTATTATTATTATTATTATTATTATTATTATTATTATTATTGTTATTATTATTATTATTATTAAAAACTTATATTAAACAGACAGAAAACGTCGTATTCTGACACAAAAAATCGAATTACGTTATAGACTTGACGAGAACGGCGTATCTCGGACTCTTATAGGACTCTTATAGGGTCAAAAATTATCAGTTTGGATTAAAACAAATTATTTTTGTTGATTCTCAGTCTGAATTGTTCATCAGTTCAAACAAAAACGGCTTACTTTAGACGATCTTTTGCTTTGAACAAGAAAACTTACATCGAACAGACTAAAAACGTATTAATCTGGCATAAAAGAGCAATTTATGTATCACTTTGGATAAAGGCAGCTAATCCTATTCGTTTCATTGCTTAAAATAGACAAAATTGTTAATAAATCTAACAAAAACGCTGTATTCTAGCACAAAATACTAATTACATTATAGTTTCGACGAGAATAGCTTATTTGGAATGATTCTATGCTTCCAAACGAGTAAATTTTTAATAAACAGATGCCAAACATCATGTTTTGTCCTATAAAGACATTTTATATTGCAGTTTGTATTAAAACAAAATATTTTCGTTGATTCTTTGTTAGAAGCAGCAAACCTAACATTAAAGAATCTGAAAACTTTGTATTCGGACACAAACCACCGAATTTTGTTTCAGTTTAGACAAAAACGGTTGATTTTCGACAATATTTGCTTTGAACAAGAAAGCTTATATCAAACTGACTAAAAACGTCTTATTTTAGCACAAAACAAAAGATTTGCGTTATAGTCTTAAAGCTGATTCATGCCACAGTTTGGATAAAAACCAATTATTTTTGTTAATTCATTGTTACAAACAAGAAACCTTACATCAAAGAAACTGAAAACCCCTTATTTAGGCACAGAAATTCGAATTACGTTTCAGTCTGGACAAAAACTGCTTATTTTAGACGATCCTTTGTTTTGAACACGAAAACTTACATTAAAAAGATTAAAAACGTCTTATTCTGGCTGAAAACTGCAAATTATATATTACTCTAGATAAAAGCAATTTATCCTGATTACTCCTTTACTTAGAATAGAGTAAACTTGTATAAAACTTAATGAAAACTTTAAATTTCGTCTCAAAGAAATAATTTACGTTATAGTTTTGACCAGCACTGTTTATTTCAAACGAAATTATGATTCGAAACTAATGAACTTTTATGGGGCAGATGCAAAACCACATATTACCATATAAAGCGTTGTTTTAAAGCGAAGTATTACCTTTTGCAACAAGAAATTTCACGTCAAAGAAACTGAAAACTTCGTATCCATACATAAATATCTAATTACGTATCAGTTTAGGCAAATACAGCTTATTTTAAACGATTCCTTGCTATAAACAAGAAAGATTTTATCAAGCATATTGAAAACGTCTTATTCTCGAAAATAAGAGCAAATTATGTATCAGTTTTAACAAAAGCGGATTACTCCGTTTGATTCTATGCTTAGAGTAGAGTAAACTACTATAAAACGTAATGAAAACTCTATATTCAAGCTCAAAAGAACAAATTACGTTATAGTTTTAACAAAAAAAAATATTTCGGACGATTACATACTTCGAAGTAAGCAAACTTTAATTGAACATGTGCAAAAGCTAATACTTTGCTTTAAAATAATGATTTATGTGGTAATATGGTATTTTGCATCTGTCCTATAAAAGTTTACCCGTTTCGCTCCATTAAATCATTAGAAATAAATTATTTTGACACAACAACAACACAAATAATTTGTTTTTGTTTAAACTGTAACATAAGTCGCTTTTATAAAACGAACTAAGACGTTTGGCATCTGTTTAGTGAAAGTTTTCTCGTTTGGGGGCATAAAATCGTTTGAAATTAACAGTTCTGGTCAAAACTATTACGTAAATTATTTCTTTGTATCACTTTAAAGATTTGCGTTATAGTCTTGACGAGAACTGTTAATTTCAAACGATTCTATGCTTTGAAACCAGTATACTTTCACTGAACAGAGGCAAAACGTCTGATTTCGCCTTTAAAAAACGATTTATGTCACAGTTTGGATTAAAACCAATGATTTTCGTTTATTCATTGTTACAAACAAGAAACCTTACATCAAAGAAACTGAAAACCTCTTATTCAGGCCCAGAAAATCAAATTACGTTTCAGTCTGGACACAAATTGCTTATTTTAGACGATTCTTTCTTTTGAACACGAAAACTTACATTAAAAAGATTAAAAACGTCTTATTCTGGCTCAAAACTGCAAATTATGTATTACTTTGGATAAAAGCAGTTTATCCTGATTACTCCTTTGCTTAGAATAGAGCAAACTTGTATAAAACTTAATGAAAACTTTAAATTTCGTCTCAAAGAAATAATTTACGTTATAGTTTTGACCAGAACTGTTAATTTCAAACAATTTTATGCCCCCAAACGAAAAAACTTTCACTAAACAGATGCCAAACGTCTTAGTTCGTTTTATAAAAACGACATGTTACAGTTTAAACAAAAAAATTATTTTCGTTGTTGTGTCAAAATAATTTATTTCGAATGATTCAATGGAGCGAAACGAGTAAACTTTTATAGGACAGATGCAAAATACCATATTACCACATAAATCGTTATTTCAAAGCAAAGTATTAGCTTTTGCACTTGTTCAATTAAAGTTTGCTTACTTCGAAATATGTAGTCGTCCGAAATAATTTTTTTTTTGTCAAAACTATAACGTAATTTGTTCTTTTGAGCTTGAATTTAGAGTTTTCATTACGTTTTATAGTAGTTTACTCTACTCTAAGCATAGAATCAAACAGAGTAATCCGCTTTTGTTAAAACTGATACATAATTTGCTCTTATTTTCGAGAATAAGACATTTTCAATATGTTTGATAAAATTTTTCTTGTTTATAGCAAGGAATCGTTTAAAATAAGCTGTATTTGCCTAAACTGATACGTAATTCGATATTTGGGCATGGATACGATGTTTTCAGTTTCTTTGACGTGAAATTTCTTGTTGCAAAAGGTAATAATTTGCTTTAAAACAACGCTTTATATTGTAATATGTGGTTTTGCATCTGCCCCATAAAAGTTCATTAGTTTCGAATCATAAAATCGTTTGAAATAAACAGTGCTGGTCAAAACTATAACGTAAATTATTACTTTGAGACGAAATTTAAAGTTTTTATTAAGTTTTATACAAGTTTACTCTATTCTAAGTAAAGGAGTAATCAGGATGAATTGCTTTTATCTAGAGTAATATATAATTTGCAGTTTTCAGCCAGAATAAGACGTTTTTAATCTTTTTAATGTAAGTTTTTGTATTCAATAAAAAGGATCGTCTAAAGTAAGCAGTTTTTGTCCAGACTGAAACGTAATTCGAATTTCTGTGCCTGAATAAGGGGTTTTCAGTTACTTTGATGTAAGGTTTCATGTTTGTAACAATGAATTAACGAAAATAATTGGTTTTTATCCAAACTGTGGCATGAATCGTTTTTAAAAGGCGAAATAAGATGTTTTTCCTCTGTACAGTGAAAGTTTACTCGTTTCAAAGCATAGAACCGTTTGAAATTAACAGCTCTCGTTAAGACTATAACGCAAATCTTTTGTTTTGTGCTAAAATAAGACGTTTTTAGTCAGTTTGATATAAGTTTTCTTGTTCAAAGCAAAATATTGTCGAAAATCAACCGTTTTTGTCTAAACTGATACAAAATTCGGTGGTTTGTGTCCGAATACAAAGTTTTCAGATTCTTTAATGTTAGGTTTGCTGCTTCTAACAAAGAATCAACGAAAATATTTTGTTTTAATACAAACTGCAATATAAAATGTCTTTATAGGACACAACATGATGTTTGGCATCTGTTTAATAAAAATTTACTCGTTTGGAAGCATAGAATCATTCCAAATAAGCTATTCTCGTCGAAACTATAATGTAATTAGTATTTTGTGCTAGAATACAGCGTTTTTGTTAGATTTATTAACAATTTTGTCTATTTTAAGCAATAAAACGAATAGGATTAGCTGCCCTTATCCGAAGTGATACATAAATTGCTCTTTTATGCCAGATTAATACGTTTTTAGTCTGTTCGATGTAAGTTTTCTTGTTCAAAGCAAAAGATCGTCTAAAATAAGCCGTTTTTGTTTGAACTGATAAACAATTCAGACTGAGACTCAACAAAAATAATTTGTTTTAATCCAAACTGATACTTTTTGACCCTATAAGAGTCCTATAAGAGTCCGAAATACGCCGATCTCGTCAAGTCTATAACGTAATTCGTTTTTTTGTGTCAGAATACGACGTTTTCTGTCTGTTTAATATAAGTTTTTAATAATAATAATAATAACAATAATAATAATAATAATAATAATAATAATAATAATAATAATAATAATAGTAATAATAATAATAATATTAATAATAATAATAATGAAAATAATAATAGTAATAAAAGTAAGCTTAGTTTTCTAAGCAAAAATGAAGCTTATTTTGTGTGTTATATGAGCGTTTTCTCATTTCTATGCAAGAAATCATCTGTGATCTGTGTTTTTAGGCAACAAATTGTCTAAAATTAATAACTCATTTTAAAACTGGTATAAAAACATTTACTATACAAAAGTTATAATCAGTTTTTAATAATAATAAAATTAATAATAATAATAATAATAATAATAATAATAATAATAATAATAAAAATAATAGTAATAATAATAATAATAATAATAATAATAATAATAGTAATAGTAACATAAGTAATAATAATAATAATACTTTTAATAAGGAAAAATGGGGCTTATTTTGTGTGTTACATGAGCGTTTTCTCATTTCTATGCAAAAGATCATGTGTGATCTGTGTTTTTAGGCAATCTAACCCATTTTATAGTTTTTAATATTTAACAAAAATTTGCTTTAAAATAAAATGTTTGAAAAACTGAAATTAAACTAAATTAATTGTGTCTAACACTTTAGTAGAGGAAAAAGGAGGAGACATAAAAGTCACTAAAGTCTTAGAGTTGTCTTTAGTCGTCATATTAATAACAATAACATTTATAATAACAATACTAGCAGTACTAAATTTGCTTATATGCAAGCGCTTACTTAAGTTAACAGTTTTTTTGTTTTTTGCTTATATCTCGAAAACAGTTACTCCTAACAATTTTTACTTTTTCACCAAAATTAAAGGTGATAAAATTTCCTACAAAATAGTTATTTGCATTTTTCATGTAGAACTAACCATAAGCGAGATATAAGTTTGAAAATAATTAATAATTAAAAAAAAGTGTTTTAACAGAAAATGTCTTGTGATTTAAAATACACTTAATTTATTGGGTCCAATAATTTATTAGAAGAAAAAGGAGGTAACATAAAAGTCACTGAAGTCTTCAGAGTCGTTTTTAAATGCTGCATTTTTGTCATCGTCTCAAACATTGAAAACTGAATTACATTTTTGTTCAGTAACAGTTACAGTTTTCTTATTGGTTTTTTGCTTATATCTCGAAAACAGTTACTCCTATCAAATTTTATCTTTTTTTCAAAATTAAAGCTGATAAAATTTCCAACAAAATAGTTATTTACATTTTTCTTGTAGGACCAAGAATAAACGAGTTATAGAGTTGGATATAAATAATATTTAACAAAAATTTGCTTTAAAATAAAATGCTTGAAAAACCGGAATTAAACTAAATTAATTGTGTCTAACACTTTAGTAGAGGAAAAAGGAGAAGACATAAAAGTCACTAAATGTTTCAGAGTCGTCTTTAGTCGTCATATTAATAACAATAACATTAATAATAATAATACTAATAGTACTAAATTTGCTTATATACAAACGCTTAATTAAGGTAACAGTTTTTTGGTTTCTTGCTTATATCTCGAAAACAGTTACTCCTATCAATTTTTATCTTTTTTTCAAAATTAAAGCTGATAAAATTTCCTACAAAATAGTTATTTGCATTTTTTTGTAGGACCAACCATAAGCGAGTTATAGCAACCATAAGCGAGTTATAGAGTTGGATATAAATAATATTTAACAAAAACTTGCTTGAAAATAAAATGTTTGAAATACTGAAATTAAACTAAATTAATTGTGTCTAACACTTTAGTAGAGAAAAAAGAAAAGGACATAAAAGTCACCAAAGTCTTCAGAATCGTTTTTAGTCGTCATATTAATAACAATAACATTAATAATAATAATACTAATAGTACTAAATCTGCTTATATGCAAGCGCTTTATTAAGGTAACAGTTTTTTGGTTTCTTGCTTATATTTCGAAAACAGTTACTCCTATGAATTTTTGTCTTTCTTTCAAAATTAAAGCTGATAAAATATTCTACAGAATAGTTATTTGCATTTTTCTTGTAGGACCAACCATAAGCGAGTTATAGAGTTGGATATAAATAATATTTAACAAAAATTTGCTTTAAAATAAAATGTTTGAAGAAAGATAAAAATTGATAGGAGTAACTGTTTTCGAGATATAAGCAAAAAACCAAAGTAAAAACTGTTACCGTTTCAGAACAAAAATGTAATTTAGTTTTCAATGTTTGAGACGAAGACGAAAATGCAGCATTTAAAATCGACTCTGAAGACTTCAGTGACTTATATGTCACCCCCTTTTTTTTCTAATAAAGTATTGGACCTAATAAATTAAGTGTATTTTAAATCACAAGACATTTTCTGTTAAAGCACTTCTTTTTTAAATATTAATTATTTTCAATCTTATATCTCGCTTATGGTTAGTCCTACATAAAAAATGCAAATAACTATTTTGTAGGAAATTTTATCAGCTTGAATTTTAGTAAAAAGATAAAAATTGATAGGAGTAACTGTTTTCGAGATATGAGCAAGAAACCAAAACACTGTTACCTTAATTAAGCGTTTGCATATAAGCAAATTTAGTTCTATTAGTATTATTATTATTAATGTTATTGTTATTAATATGACGATTAAAGACAACTTTGAAACCTTTAGTGACTTTTATGTCGTCTTCTTTTTCCTCTACTAAAGTGTTAGACACAATTAAATTAGTTTAATTTCAGTTTTTCAAACATTTTATTTTAAAGCAAATTTTTGTTAAATATTATTTATATCCAACTCTATAACTCGCTTATGGTTGGTCCTACAAGAAAAATGCAAATAACAATTTTGTAGGAAATTTTATCAGCTTTAATTTTGAAAGAAAGATAAAAATTGATAGGAGTAACTGTTTTTGAGATATAAGCAAGAAACCAAAAAACTGTTACCTTAATAAAGCGCTTGCATATAAGCAGATTTAGTACTATTAGTATTATTATTATTAATGTTATTGTTATTAATATGACGACTAAAAACGATTCTGAAGACTTTGGTGACTTTTATGTCTTTTTCTTTTTTCTCTATTAAAGTGTTAGACACAATTAATTTAGTTTAATTTCAGTATTTCAAACATTTTATTTTTAAGCAAGTTTTTGATAAATATTATTTATATCCAACTTTATAACTCGCTTATGGTTGGTCCCACAAGAAAAATGCAAATAACTATTTTGTAGGAAATGTTATCAGCTTTAATTTTGAAAGAAAGATAAAAATTGATAGGAGTAACTGTTTTCGAGATATGAGCAAGAAACCAAAACACTGTTACCTTAATTAAGCGTTTGCATATAAGCAAATTTAGTACTATTAGTATTATTATTATTAATGTTATTGTTATTAATATGACGATTAAAGACAACTTTGAAACCTTTAGTGACTTTTATGTCTTCTTCTTTTTCCTCTACTAAAGTGTTAGACACAATTAAATTAGTTTAATTTCAGTTTTTCAAACATTTTATTTTAAAGCAAATTTTTGTTAAATATTATTTATATCCAACTCTATAACTCGCTTATGGTTGGTCCTACAAGAAAAATGCAAATATTTATTTTGTAGGAAATTTTATCAGCTTTAATTTTGACAGAAAGATAAAAATTGATAGGAGTAACTGTTTTCGAGATATAAGCAAAAAACCAATAAGAAAACTGTGACTGTTACTGAACAAAAATGTAATTCAGTTTTCAATGTTTGAGACGAAGACGAAACTGCAGCATTTAAAAACGACTCTGAAGACTTCAGTGACTTTTATGTCACTTCCTTTTTCTTCTAATAAAGTATTGGACCCAATAAATTAAGTGTATTTTAAATCACAAGACATTTTCTGTTAAAGCACTTTTTTTTTAAATATTAATTATTTTCAATCATATATCTCGCTTATGGTTAGTCCTACATGAAAAATGCAAATAACTATTTTATAGGAAATTTTATCAGCTTGAATTTTAGTAAAAAGATAAAAATTGATAGGAGTAACTGTTTTCGAGATATAAGCAAGAAACCAAAACACTGTTACCTTAATTAAGCGTATGCATATAAGCAAATTTAGTACTATTAGTATTATTATTATTAATGTTATTGTTATTAATATGACAACTAAAGACAACTCTGAAACCTTTAGTGACTTTTATGTCTTTTCCTTTTTCCTCTACTAAAGTGTTAGACACAATTAAATTAGTTTAATTTCAGTTTTTCAAACATTTTATTTTAAAGCAAATTTTTGTTAAAAATTATTTATATCCAACTCTATAACTCGCTTATGGTTGGTCCTACAAGAAAAATGCAAATAACTATTTTGTAGGAAATTTTATCAGCTTTAATTTTGAAAAAAAACAAAAATTCATAGGAGTAACTGTTTTCGAGATATAAGCAAGAAACCAAAAAACTGTTACCTTAATAAAGCGCTTGCATATAAGCAGATTTAGTACTATTAGTATTATTATTATTAATGTTATTGTTATTAATATGACGACTAAAAACGATTCTGAAGACTTTGGTGACTTTTATGTCTTTTTCTTTTTTCTCTACTAAAGTGTTAGACACAATTAATTTAGTTTAATTTCAGTATTTCAAACATTTTATTTTTAAGCAAGTTTTTGTTAAATATTATTTATATCCAACTTTATAACTCGCTTATGGTTGGTCCTACAAGAAAAATGCAAATAACTATTTTGTAAGAAATGTTATCAGCTTTAATTTTGAAAGAAAGATAAAAATTGATAGGAGTAACTGTTTTCGAGATATAAGCAAAAAACCAATGTAAAAACTGTTACCGTTTCAGAACAAAAATGTAATTCAGTTTTCAATGTTTGAGACGAAGACGAAAATGCAGCATTTAAAATCGACTCTGAAGACTTCAGTGACTTATATGTCACCCCCTTTTTTTTTTAATAAAGTATTGGACCTAATAAATTAAGTGTATTTTAAATCACAAGACATTTTCTGTTAAAGCACTTCTTTTTTAAATATTAATTATTTTCAATCTTATATCTCGCTTATGGTTAGTCCTACATAAAAAATGCAAATAATTATTTTGTAGGAAATTTTATCAGCTTGAATTTTAGTAAAAAGATAAAAGTTGATAGGAGTAACTGTTTTCGAGATATGAGCAAGAAACCAAAACACTGTTACCTTAATTAAGCGTTTGCATATTAGCAAAATTTAGTACTATTAGTATTATTATTATTAATGTTATTGTTATTAATATGACGATTAAAGACAACTTTGAAACCTTTAGTGACTTTTATGTCTTCTTCTTTTTCCTCTACTAAAGTGTTAGACACAATTAAATTAGTTTAATTTCAGTTTTTCAAACATTTTATTTTAAAGCAAATTTTTGTTAAATATTATTTATATCCAACTCTATAACTCGCTTATGGTTGGTCGTACAAGAAAAATGCAAATAACTATTTTGTAGGAAATTTTATCAGCTTTAATTTTGAAAGAAAGATAAAAATTGATTGGAGTAACTGTTTTCGAGATATAAGCAAAAAACCAATAAGAAAACTGTGACTGTTACTGAACAAAAATGTAATTCGGTTTTCAATGTTTGAGACGAAGACGAAACTGCAGCATTTAAAAACGACTCTGAAGACTTCAGTGACTTTTATGTCACCTCCTTTTTCTTCTAATAAAGTATTGAACCCATTAAATTAAGTGTATTTTAAATCACAAGACATTTTCTGTTAAAGCACTTTTTCTTTAAATATTAATTATTTTCAAACTTATATCTCGCTTATGGTTAGTCCTACATGAAAAATGCAAATAAATATTTTGTAGGAAATTTTATCAGCTTTAATTTTTGTAAAAAGATAAAAATTGATAGGAGTAACTGTTTTCGAGATATAAGCAAGAAACTGTTGCCTTAATTAAGCGCTTGCATATAAGCAAATTTAGTAATATTAGTATTATTATTATTAATGTTATTGTTATTAATATGACGACTAAAAACGACTCTCAAGATTTTGGTGACTTTTATGTCTTCTCCTTTTTCCTCTACTAATGTGTTAGTCTTAATTAATTTAGTTTAATTTCGGATTATCAAACATTTTATTTTAAAGCAAATTTTGGTTAAAGATTATTTATATCCAACTCTATAACTCGCTTATGGTTGGTCTTACAAAAAAAATGCAATTAACTATTTTGTAGTAAATTGTATCAGCTTTAATTTTGAAAAAATGGTAAAAATTGATAGGAGTAACTGGTTTCGAGATATAAGCAAAAAATCAATAAGAAAACTGTAACTGTTACTGAACAAAAATGTAATTCAGTTTTCAATGTTTGAGACGAAGTCAAAAATGCAGCATTTAAAAACGACTCTGAAGACTTCAGTGACTTTTATGTTACTTCCTTTTTCTTCTAATAAAGTATTGGATCCAATAAATTAAGTGTATTTTAAATCACAAGACATTTTCTGTTAAAGCACTTTTTTTTTAAATATTAATTATTTTCAATCATATATCTCGCTTATGGTTAGTCCTACATGAAAAATGCAAATAACTATTTTGTAGGAAATTTTATCAGCTTGAATTTTAGTAAAAAGATAAAAATTGATAGGAGTAACTGTTTTCGAGATATAAGCAAGAAACCAAAACACTGTTACCTTAATTAAGCGTTTGCATATAAGCAAATTTAGAACTATTAGTATTATTATTATTAATGTTATTGTTATTAATATGACAACTTAAGACAACTCTGAAACCTTTAGTGACTTTTATGTCTTTTCGTTTTTTCTCTACTAAAGTGTTAGACACGGTAAAATTAGTTTAATTTCAGTTTTTCAAACATTTTATTTTAAAGCAAATTTTTGTTAAATATTATTTATATACAACTCTATAACTCGCTTATGGTTGGTCCTACAAGAAAAATGCAAATAACTATTTTGTAGAATATTTTATCAGCTTTAATTTTGAAAGAAAGACAAAAATCCATAGGAGTAACTGTTTTCGAGATATAAGCAAGAAACCAAAAAACTGTTACCTTAATAAAGCGCTTGCATATAAGCAGATTTAGTACTATTAGTATTATTATTATTAATGTTATTGTTATTAATATGACGACTAAAAACGATTCTGAAGACTTTGTTGACTCTAATGTCTTTTTCTTTTTTCTCTACTAAAGTGTTAGACACAATTAATTTAGTTTAATTTCAGTATTTCAAACATTTTATTTTTAAGCAAGTTTTTGTTAAATATTATTTATATCCAACTTTATAACTCGCTTATGGTTGGTCCTACAAGAAAAATGCAAATAACTATTTTGTAGGAAATGTTATCAGCTTTAATTTTGAAAAAAAGATAAAAATTGATAGGAGTAACTGTTTTCGAGATATAAGCAAAAAACCAAAGTAAAAACTGTTACCGTTTCAGAACAAAAATATAATTCAGTTTTCAATGTTTGAGACGAAGACGAAAATGCAGCATTTAAAATCGACTCTGAAAACTTCAGTGACTTATATGTCACACCCTTTTTTTCTAACAAAGTATTGGACCTAATAAATTAAGTGTATTTTAAATCACAAGACATTTTCTGTTAAAGCACTTCTTTTTTAAATATTAATTATTTTCAATCTTATATCTCGCTTATGGTTAGTCCTACATAAAAAATGCAAATAACTATTTTGTAGGAAATTTTATCAGCTTGAATTTTAGTAAAAAGATAAAAATTGATAGGAGTAACTGTTTTCGAGATATGAGCAAGAAACCAAAACACTGTTATCTTAATTAAGCGTTTGCATATAAGCAAATTTAGTACTATTAGTATTATTATTATTAATGTTATTGTTATTAATATGACGATTAAAGACAACTTTGAAACCTTTAGTGACTTTTATGTCTTCTTCTTTTTCCTCTACTAAAGTGTTAGACACAATTAAATTAGTTTAATTTCAGTTTTTCAAACATTTTATTTTAAAGCAAATTTTTGTTAAATATTATTTATATCCAACTCTATAACTCGCTTATGGTTGGTCCTACAAGAAAAATGCAAATAACTATTTTGTAGGAAATTTTATCAGCTTTAATTTTGACAGAAAGATAAAAATTGATAGGAGTAACTGTTTTCGAGATATAAGCAAAAAACCAATAAGAAAACTGTGACTGTTACTGAACAAAAATGTAATTCAGTTTTCAATGTTTGAGACGAAGACGAAACTGCAGCATTTAAAAACGACTCTGAAGACTTCAGTGACTTTTATGTCACTTCCTTTTTCTTCTAAAAAAGTATTGGACCCAATAAATTAAGTGTATTTTAAATCACAAGACATTTTCTGTTAAAGCACTTTTTTTTTAAATATTAATTATTTTCAATCATATATCTCGCTTATGGTTAGTCCTACATGAAAAATGCAAATAACTATTTTGTAGGAAATTTTATCAGCTTGAATTTTAGTAAAAAGATAAAAATTGATAGGAGTAACTGTTTTCGAGATATAAGCAAGAAACCAAAACACTGTTACCTTAATTAAGCGTTTGCATATAAGCAAATTTAGAACTATTAGTATTATTATTATTAATGTTATTGTTATTAATATGACAACTAAAGACAACTCTGAAACCTTTAGTGACTTTTATGTCTTTTCGTTTTTTCTCTACTAAAGTGTTAGACACAATTAAATTAGTTTAATTTCAGTTTTTCAAACATTTTATTTTAAAGCAAATTTTTGTTAAATATTATTTATATCCAACTCTATAACTCGTTTATGGTTGGTCCTACAAGAAAAATGCAAATAACTATTTTGTAGGAAATTTTATCAGCTTTAATTTTGAAAAAAAGACAAAAATTCATAGGAGTAACTGTTTTCGAGATATAAGCAAGAAACCAAAAAACTGTTACCTTAATAAAGCGCTTGCATATAAGCAGATTTAGTACTATTAGTATTATTATTATTAATGTTATTGTTATTAATATGACGACTAAAAACGATTCTGAAGACTTTGGTGACTTTTATGTCTTTTTTTTTTCTCTACTAAAGTGTTAGACACAATTAATTTAGTTTAATTTCAGTATTTCAAACATTTTATTTTTAAGCAAGTTTTTGTTAAATATTATTTATATCCAACTTTATAACTCGCTTATGGTTGGTCCTACAAGAAAAATGTAAATAACTATTTTGTAGGAAATGTTATCAGCTTTAATTTTAAAAGAAAGATAAAAATTGATAGGAGTAACTGTTTTCGAGATATAAGCAAAAAACCAAAGTAAAAACTGTTACCGTTTCAGAACAAAAATATAATTCAGTTTTCAATGTTTGAGACGAAGACGAAAATGCAGCATTTAAAATCGACTCTGAAAACTTCAGTGACTTATATGTCACACCCTTTTTTTCTAACAAAGTATTGGACCTAATAAATTAAGTGTATTTTAAATCACAAGACATTTTCTGTTAAAGCACTTCTTTTTTAAATATTAATTATTTTCAATCTTATATCTCGCTTATGGTTAGTCCTACATAAAAAATGCAAATAACTATTTTGTAGGAAATTTTATCAGCTTGAATTTTAGTAAAAAGATAAAAATTGATAGGAGTAACTGTTTTCGAGATATGAGCAAGAAACCAAAACACTGTTATCTTAATTAAGCGTTTGCATATAAGCAAATTTAGTACTATTAGTATTATTATTATTATTGTTATTGTTATTAATATGACGATTAAAGACAACTTTGAAACCTTTAGTGACTTTTATGTCTTCTTCTTATTCCTCTACTAAAGTGTTAGACACAATTAAATTAGTTTAATTTCAGTTTTTCAAACATTTTATTTTAAAGCAAATTTTTGTTAAATATTATTTATATCCAACTCTATAACTCGCTTATGGTTGGTCCTACAAAAAAAATGCAAATAACTATTTTGTAGGAAATTTTATCAGCTTTAATTTTGACAGAAAGATAAAAATTGATAGGAGTAACTGTTTTCGAGATATAAGCAAAAAACCAATAAGAAAACTGTGACTGTTACTGAACAAAAATGTAATTCTGTTTTCAATGTTTGAGACGAAGACGAAAATGCAGCATTTACAAACGACTCTAAAGACTTCAGTGACCTTTCTGTCACCTCTTTTTTCTTCTAATAAAGTATTGGACCCAATAAATTAAGTGTATTTTAAATCACAAGACATTTTCTGTTGAAGCACTTTTTTTTAAATTTTAATTATTTTCAAACTTATATCTCGCTTATGGTTAGTCCTACATTAAAAATGCAATTAACTATTTTGTAGGAAATTTTATCAGCTTTAATTTTAGTAAAAAGATAAAAATTGATAGGAGTAACTGTTTTCGAGATATAAGCAAGAAACCAAAACACTGTTACCTTAATTAAGCGTTTGCATATAAGCAAATTTAGAACTATTAGTATTATTATTATTAATGTTATTGTTATTAATATGACAACTAAAGACAACTCTGAAACCTTTAGTGACTTTTATTTTTTTTCGTTTTTTCTCTACTAAAGTGTTAGACACAATTAAATTAGTTTAATTTCAGTTTTTCAAACATTTTATTTTAAAGCAAATTTTTGTTAAATATTATTTATATCCAACTCTATAACTCGTTTATGGTTGGTCCTACAAGAAAAATGCAAATAACTATTTTGTAGGAAATTTTATCAGCTTTAATTTTGAAAAAAAGACAAAAATTCATAGGAGTAACTGTTTTCGAGATATAAGCAAGAAACCAAAAAACTGTTACCTTAATAAAGCGCTTGCATATAAGCAGATTTAGTACTATTAGTATTATTATTATTAATGTTATTGTTATTAATATGACGACTAAAAACGATTCTGAAGACTTTGGTGACTTTTATGTCTTTTTCTTTTTTCTCTACTAAAGTGTTAGACACAATTAATTTAGTTTAATTTCAGTATTTCCAACATTTTATTTTTAAGCAAGTTTTTGTTAAATATTATTTATATCCAACTTTATAACTCGCTTATGGTTGGTCTTACAAGAAAAATGCAAATAACTATTTTGTAGGAAATGTTATCAGCTTTAATTTTGAAAGAAAGATAAAAATTGATAGGAGTAACTGTTTTCGAGATATAAGCATAAAGCCAAAGTAAAAACTGTTACCGTTTCAGAACAAAAATGTAATTCAGTTTTCAATGTTTGAGACGAAGACGAAAATGCAGCATTTAAAATCGACTCTGAAGACTTCAGTGACTTATATGTCACCCCCTTTTTTTTTAATAAAGTATTAGACCTAATAAATTAAGTGTATTTTAAATCACAAGACATTTTCTGTTAAAGCACTTCTTTTTTAAATTTTAATTATTTTCAATCTTATATCTCGCTTATGGTTAGTCCTACATAAAAAATGCAAATAACTATTTTGTAGGAAATTTTATCAGCTTGAATTTTAGTAAAAAGATAAAAATTGATAGGAGTAACTGTTTTCGAGATATGAGCAAGAAACCAAAACACTGTTACCTTAATTAAGCGTTTGCATATAAGCAAATTTAGTACTATTAGTATTATTATTATTAATGTTATTGTTATTAATATGACGATTAAAGACAACTTTGAAACCTTTAGTGACTTTTATGTCTTCTTCTTTTTCCTCTACGAAAGTGTTAGACACAATTAAATTAGTTTAATTTCAGTTTTTCAAACATTTTATTTTAAAGCAAATTTTTGTTAAATATTATTTATATCCAACTCTATAACTCGCTTATGGTTGGTCCTACAAGAAAAATGCAAATAACTATTTTGTAGGAAATTTTATCAGCTTTAATTTTGACAGAAAGATAAAAATTGATAGGAGTAACTGTTTTCGAGATATAAGCAAAAAACCAATAAGAAAACTGTGACTGTTACTGAACAAAAATGTAATTCAGTTTTCAATGTTTGAGACGAAGACGAAACTGCAGCATTTAAAAACGACTTTGAAGACTTCAGTGACTTTTATGTCACTTCCTTTTTCTTCTAATAAAGTATTGGACCCAATAAATTAAGTGTATTTTAAATCACAAGACATTTTCTGTTAAAGCACTTTTTTTTTAAATATTAATTATTTTCAATCATATATCTCGCTTATGGTTAGTCCTACATGAAAAATGCAAATAACTATTTTGTAGGAAATTTTATCAGCTTGAATTTTAGTAAAAAGATAAAAATTGATAGGAGTAACTGTTTTTGAGATATAAGCAAGAAACCAAAACACTGTTACCTTAATTAAGCGTTTGCATATAAGCAAATTTAGTACTATTAGTATTATTATTATTAATGTTATTGTTATTAATATGACAACTAAAGACAACTCTGAAACCTTTAGTGACTTTTATGTCTTTTTCTTTTTCCTCTACTAAAGTGTTAGACTCAATTAATTTAGTTTAATTTCGGTTTTTCAAACATTTTATTTTAAAGCAAATTTTTGTTAAATATTATTTATATCCAACTCTATAACGCGCTTATGGTTGGTCCTACAAAAAAATGCAAATAACTATTTTGTAGGAAATTTTATCAGCTTTAATTTTGAAAAAAAGATAAAAATCGATAGGAGTAACTGTTTTTGAGATATAAGCAAGAAACCAAAACACTGTTACCTTAATTAAGCGTTTGCATATAAGCAAATTTAGTACTATTAGTATTATTATTATTAATGTTATTGTTATTAATATGACGACTAAAGACGACTCTGAAACATTTAGTGACTTTTAGGTCTTCTCTTTTTTCCTCTACTAAAGTGTTAGACACAATTAATTTAGTTTAATTCCGGTTTTTCAAGCATTTTATTTTAAAGCAAATTTTTGTTAAATATTATTTATATCCAACTCTATAACTCGTTTATGCTTGGTTCTACAAGAAAAATGTAAATAACTATTTTGTTGGAAATTTTATCAGCTTTAATTTTGAAAGAAAGATAAAATTTGATAGGAGTAACTGTTTTCGAGATATAAGCAAAAAACCAATAAGAAAACTGTAACTGTTACTGAACAAAAATGTAATTCAGTTTTCAATGTTTGAGACGAAGTCAAAAATGCAGCATTTAAAAACGACTCTGAAGACTTCAGTGACTTTTATGTCACCTCCTTTTTCTTCTAATAAAGTATTGGACCTAACAAATTAAGTGTATTTTAAATCACAAGACATTTTCTGTTAAAACACTTTTTTTTAATTAATAATTATTTTCAAACTTATATCTCGCTTATGGTTAGTTCTACATGAAAAATGCAAATAACTATTTTGTAGGAAATTTTATCACCTTTAATTTTGGTGAAAAAGTAAAAATTGATAGGAGTAACTGTTTTCGAGATATAGGCAAAAAACCAAAAAACTGTTACCTTAATTAAGCGCTTGCATATAAGCAAATTTAGTACTACTAGTATTGTTATTATAAATGTTATTGTTATTAATATGACGACTAAAGACAACTTTAAGACTTTAGTGACTTTTATGTCTCCTCCTTTTTCCTCTACTAAAGTGTTAGACACAATTAATTTAGTTTAATTTCGGTTTTTCAAACATTTTATTTTAAAGCAAATTTTTGTTAAATATTAAAAACTATAAATTGGCTTAGATTGCCTAAAAACACAGATCACACATGATCTTTTGCATAAAAATGAGAAAACGCTCATGTAACACACAAAATAAGCTCCATTTTTCCTTTTTAAAAGTATTATTATTATTATTACTTTTGTTACTATTACTATTATTATTATTATTATTATTATTATTATTATTGTTAATATTATTATTATTATTATTATTATTATTATTATTATTATTATTATTATTATTATTATTATTATTATTATTATTATTATTATTACTTATATTAAACAGACAGAAAACGTCGTATTCTGACACAACTTAAAACACAGATCACACATGATCTTTTGCATAGAAATGAGAAAACGCTCATATAACACAAAATAAGCTTCATTTTGGCTTAGAAAACTAAGCTTACTTTTTTATTATTATTACTATTATTATCATTATTATTATTATTATTATTATTATTATTATTAATATTATTATTATTAAAGACCGATTATAACTTTTGTATAGTAAATGTTTTTATACCAGTTTTAAAATGAGTTATTAATTTTAGACAATTTCTTGCCTAAAAACACAGATCACAGATGATCTCTTGCATAGAAATGAGAAAACGCTCAGATAACACAAAATAAGCATCATTTTTGCTTAAAAAAACTAAGCTTTAATTTAGAAAGAAATTTATTATTATAAGTATTATTATCATTATTATTATTATTATTATTATTATTATTATTATTATTATTATTATTATTATTGTTTCTTTTATTACTATTATTATTATTATTATTATTATTATTATTATTATTATTATTATTATTATTATTATTATTATTATTATTATTATTATTATTAACTTTTGTATAGTAAATGTTTTTATACCAGTTTTAAAATGAGTTATTAATTTTATTCAATTTCTTGCCTAAAAACACTGATCACAGATGATCTCTTGCATAGAAATGAGAAAACGCTCATATAACACACAAAATAAGCATCATTTTTGCTTAGAAAAACTAAGCTTTAATTTAGGAAATTCATTATTATAATTATTATTATTATTATTATTATTATTATTATTATTTCTTTTATTACTATTATTATTATTATTATTATTACTATTATTATTATTATTATTACTATTATTATTATTATTATTATTATTATTATTATTATTATTAACTTTTGTATAGTAAATGTTTTTATACCAGTTTTAAAATGAGTTATTAATTTTAGACAATTTCTTGCCTAAAAATACAGATCACAGATGATTTCTTGCATAGAAATGAGAAAGCGCTCATATAACACACAAAATAAGCTTCATTTTTGCTTAGAAAAACTAAGCTTTAATTTAGAAAGAAATTTATTATTATAAGTATTATTATCATTATTATTATTATTATTATTATTATTATTATTATTATTGTTTCTTTTATTACTATTATTATTATTATTATTATTATTATTATTAACTTTTGTATAGTAAATGTTTTTATACCAGTTTTAAAATGAGTTATTAATTTTATTCAATTTCTTGCCTAAAAACACAGATCACAGATGATCTCTTGCATAGAAATGAGAAAACGCTCATATAACACACAAAATAAGCATCATTTTTGCTTAGAAAAACTAAGCTTTAATTTAGAAAGAAATTCATTATTATAAGTATTATTATCATTATTATTATTATTATTATTATTATTATTACTATTATTATTATTATTATTATTACTATTATTATTATTATTATTATTATTATTATTATTATTATTATTATTATTATTATTATTATTATTGTTATTATTATTATTATTATTAAAAACTTAAATTAAAAAATTAAAAAACACAAAAAAACGAATTACGTTATAGACTTGACGAGAACGGCGTATCTCGGACTCTTATAGGACTCTTATAGGGTCAAAAATTATCAGTTTGGATTAAAACAAATTATTTTTGTTGACTCTCAGTCTGAATTGTTCATCAGTTCAAACAAAAACGGCTTACTTTAGACGATCTTTTGCTTTGAACAAGAAAACTTACATCGAACAGACTAAAAACGTATTAATCTGGCATAAAAGAGCAATTTATGTATCACTTTGGATAATGGCAGCTAATCCTATTCGTTTCATTGCTTAAAATAGACAAAATTGTTAATAAATCTAACAAAAACGCTGTATTCTAGCACAAAATACTAATTACATTATAGTTTCGACGAGAATAGCTTATTTGGAATGATTCTATGCTTCCAAACGAGTAAATTTTTAATAAACAGATGCCAAACATCATGTTTTGTCCTATAAAGACATTTTATATTGCAGTTTGTATTAAAACAAAATATTTTCGTTGATTCTTTGTTAGAAGCAGCAAACCTAACATTAAAGAATCTGAAAACTTTGTATTCGGACACAAACCACCGAATTTTGTTTCAGTTTAGACAAAAACGGTTGATTTTCGACAATATTTTGCTTTGAACAAGAAAGCTTATATCAAACTGACTAAAAACGTCTTATTTTAGCACAAAATAAAAGATTTGCGTTATAGTCTTAAAGCTGATTCATGCCACAGTTTGGATAAAAACCAATTATTTTTGTTAATTCATTGTTACAAACAAGAAACCTTACATCAAAGAAACTGAAAACCCTTTATTTAGGCACAGAAATTCGAATTACGTTTCAGTCTGGACAAAAACTGCTTATTTTAGACGATCCTTTGTTTTGAACACGAAAACTTACATTAAAAAGATTAAAAACGTCTTATTCTGGCTGAAAACTGCAAATTATATATTACTCTAGATAAAAGCAATTTATCCTGATTACTCCTTTACTTAGAATAGAGTAAACTTGTATAAAACTTAATGAAAACTTTAAATTTCGTCTCAAAGAAATAATTTACGTTATAGTTTTGACCAGCACTGTTTATTTCAAACGAAATTATGATTCGAAACCAATGAACTTTTATGGGGCAGATGCAAAACCACATATTACCATATAAAGCGTTGTTTTAAAGCAAAGTATTACCTTTTGCAACAAGAAATTTCACGTCAAAGAAACTGAAAACTTCGTATCCATACATAAATATCTAATTACGTATCAGTTTAGGCAAATACAGCTTATTTTAAACGATTCCTTGCTATAAACAAGAAAAATTTTATCAAGCATATTGAAAACGTCTTATTCTCGAAAATAAGAGCAAATTATGTATCAGTTTTAACAAAAGCGGATTACTCTGTTTGATTCTATGCTTAGAGTAGAGTAAACTACTATAAAACGTAATGAAAACTCTATATTCAAGCTCAAAAGAACAAATTACGTTATAGTTTTGACAAAAAAAAATATTTCGGACGATTACATACTTCGAAGTAAGCAAACTTTAATTGAACATGTGCAAAAGCTAATACTTTGCTTTAAAATAATGATTTATGTGGTAATATGGTATTTTGCATCTGTCCTATAAAAGTTTACCCGTTTCGCTCCATTGAATCATTAGAAATAAATTATTTTGACACAACAACAACACAAATAATTTGTTTTTGTTTAAACTGTAACATAAGTCGCTTTTATAAATCGAACTAAGACGTTTGGCATCTGTTTAGTGAAAGTTTTCTCGTTTGGGGGCATAAAATCGTTTGAAATTAACAGTTCTGGTCAAAACTATTACGTAAATTATTTCTTTGTATCACTTTAAAGATTTGCGTTATAGTCTTGACGAGAACTGTTAATTTCAAACGATTCTATGCTTTGAAACCACTAAACTTTCACTGAACAGAGACAAAACGTCTGATTTCGCCTTTAAAAAACGATTTATGTCACAGTTTGGATTAAAACCAATGATTTTCGTTTATTCATTGTTACAAACAAGAAACCTTACATCAAAGAAACTGAAAATCAGGCCCAGAAAATCAAATTACGTTTCAGTCTGGACACAAATTGCTTATTTTAGACGATTCTTTCTTTTGAACACGAAAACTTACATTAAAAAGATTAAAAACGTCTTATTCTGGCTCAAAACTGCAAATTATGTATTACTTTGGATAAAAGCAGTTTATCCTGATTACTCCTTTGCTTAGAATAGAGCAAACTTGTATAAAACTTAATGAAAACTTTAAATTTCGTCTCAAAGAAATAATTTACGTTATAGTTTTGACCAGAACTGTTAATTTCAAACGATTTTATGCCCCCAAACGAGAAAACTTTCACTAAACAGATGCCAAACGTCTTAGTTCGTTTTATAAAAACGACATGTTACAGTTTAAACAAAAAAATTATTTTCGTTGTTGTGTCAAAATAATTTATTTCGAATGATTCAATGGAGCGAAACGAGTAAACTTTTATAGGACAGATGCAAAATACCATATTACCACATAAATCGTTATTTTAAAGCAAAGTATTAGCTTTTGCACTTGTTCAATTAAAGTTTGCTTAATTCGAAATATGTAGTCGTCCGAAATAATTTTTTTTTGTCAAAACTATAACGTAATTTGTTCTTTTGAGCTTGAATATAGAGTTTTCATTACGTTTTATAGTAGTTTACTCTACTCTAAGCATAGAATCAAACAGAGTAAACCGCTTTTGTTAAAACTGATACATAATTTGCTCTTATTTTCGAGAATAAGACATTTTCAATATGTTTGATAACATTTTTCTTGTTTATAGCAAGGAATCGTTTAAAATAAGCTGTATTTGCCTAAACTGATACGTAATTCGATATTTGTGCATGGATACGATGTTTTCAGTTTCTTTGACGTGAAATTTCTTGTTGCAAAAGGTAATACTTTGCTTTAAAACAACGCTTTATATGGTAATATGTGGTTTTGCATCTGCCCCATAAAAGTTCATTAGTTTCGAATCATAATTTCGTTTGAAATAAACAGTGCTGGTCAAAACTATAACGTAAATTATTTCTTTGAGACGAAATTTAAAGTTTTCATTAAGTTTTATACAAGTTTACTCTATTCTAAGTAAAGGAGTAATCAGGATAAATTGCTTTTATCTAGAGTAATATATAATTTGCAGTTTTCAGCCAGAATAAGACGTTTTTAATCTTTTTAATGTAAGTTTTCGTGTTCAAAACAAAGGATCGTCTAAAATAAGCAGTTTTTGTCCAGACTGAAACGTAATTCGAATTTCTGTGCTTAAATAAGGGGTTTTCAGTTTCTTTGATGTAAGGTTTCTTGTTTGTAACAATGAATTAACAAAAATAATTGGTTTTTATCCAAACTGTGGCATGAATCAGCTTTAAGACTATAACGCAAATCTTTTGTTTTGTGCTAAAATAAGACGTTTTTAGTCAGTTTGATATAAGCTTTCTTGTTCAAAGCAAAATATTGTCGAAAATCAACCGTTTTTGTCTAAACTGAAACAAAATTCGGTGGTTTGTGTCCGAATACAAAGTTTTCAGATTCTTTAATGTTACGTTTGCTGCTTCTAACAAAGAATCAACGAAAATATTTTGTTTTAATACAAACTGCAATATAAAATGTCTTTATAGGACAAAACATGATGTTTGGCATCTGTTTATTAAAAATTTACTCGTTTGGAAGCATAGAATCATTCCAAATAAGCTATTCTCGTCGAAACTATAATGTAATTAGTATTTTGTGCTAGAATACAGCGTTTTTGTTAGATTTATTAACAATTTTGTCTATTTTAAGCAATGAAACGAATAGGATTAGCTGCCTTTATCCAAAGTGATACATAAATTGCTCTTTTATGCCAGATTAATACGTTTTTAGTCTGTTCGATGTAAGTTTTCTTGTTCAAAGCAAAAGATCGTCTAAAGTAAGCCGTTTTTGTTTGAACTGATGAACAATTCAGACTGAGAGTCAACAAAAATAATTTGTTTTAATCCAAACTGATAATTTTTGACCCTATAAGAGTCCTATAAGAGTCCGAGATACGCCGTTCTCGTCAAGTCTATAACGTAATTCGTTTTTTTGTGTCAGAATACGACGTTTTCTGTCTGTTTAATATAAGTTTTTAATAATAATAATAATAATAACAATAATAATAATAATAATAATAATAATAACAATAATAATAATAATAATAATAATAATAAAAATAATAATAGAAATAAAAGTAAGCTTAGTTTTCTAAGCAAAAATGAAGCTTATTTTGTGTGTTATATGAGCGCTTTCTCATTTCTATGCAAGAAATCATCTGTGATCTGTATTTTTAGGCAAGAAATTGTCTAAAATTAATAACTCATTTTAAAACTGGTATAAAAACATTTACTATACAAAAGTTAATAATAATAATAATAATAATAATAATAATAGTAATAAAAATAATAATAATAATAATAATAATAATAATAATAGTAATAAAAGAAATAATAATAATAATGATAATAATACTTATAATAATGAATTTCTTTCTAAATTAAAGCTTAGTTTTTCTAAGCAAAAATGATGCTTATTTTGTGTGTTATATGAGCGTTTTCTCATTTCTATGCAAGAGATCATCTGTGATCTGTGTTTTTAGGCAAGAAATTGAATAAAATTAATAACTCATTTTAAAACTGGTATAAAAACATTTACTATAGAAAAGTTAATAATAATAATAATAATAATAATAATAATAATAATAATAATAATAATAGTAATAAAAGAAACAATAATAATAATAATAATAATAATAATGATAATAATACTTATAATAATAAATTTCTTTCTAAATTAAAGCTTAGTTTTTCTAAGCAAAAATGATGCTTATTTTGTGTTATCTGAGCGTTTTCTCATTTCTATGCAAGAGATCATCTGTGATCTGTGTTTTTAGGCAAGAAATTGTCTAAAATTAATAACTCATTTTAAAACTGGTATAAAAACATTTACTATACAAAAGTTATAATCGGTCTTTAATAATAATAATATTAATAATAATAATAATAATAATAATAATAATAATAATATTAATAATAATAATAATAATAGTAATAATAATAATAAAAATAATAGTAATAATAATAATAATAATAATAAAAATAAAAATAATAGTAGTAGTAAAAGTAAGCTTAGTTTTCTAAGCCAAAATGAAGCTTATTTTGTGTTATATGAGCGTTTTCTCATTTCTATGCAAAAGATCATGTGTGATCTGTGTTTTAAGTTGTGTCAGAATACGACGTTTTCTGTCTGTTTAATATAAGTTTTTAATAATAATAATAATAATAATAATAATAATAACAATAATAATAATAATAATAATAATAATAATAATAATAGTAATAGTAACAAAAGTAATAATAATAATAATACTTTTAAAAAGAAAAAATGGAGCTTATTTTGTGTGTTACATGAGCGTTTTCTCATTTTTATGCAAAAGATCATGTGTGATCTGTGTTTTTAAGCAATGTAAGCCATTTTATAGTTTTTAATATTTAACAAAAATTTGCTGTAAAATAAAATGTTTGAAAAACCGAAATTAAACTAAATTAATTGTGTCTAACACTTTAGTAGAGGAAAAAGGAGGAGACATAAAAGTCACTAAAGTCTTAAAGTTGTCTTTAGTCGTCATATTAATAACAATAACATTTATAATAACAATACTAGTAGTACTAAATTTGCTTATATGCAAGCGCTTAATTAAGGTAACAGTTTTTTTGTTTTTTGCCTATATCTCGAAAACAGTTACTCCTATCAATTTTTACTTTTTCACCAAAATTAAAGGTGATAAAATTTCCTACAAAATAGTTATTTGCATTTTTCATGTAGAACTAACCATAAGCGAGATATAAGTTTGAAAATAATTATTAATTAAAAAAAAGTGTTTTAACAGAAAATGTCTTGTGATTTAAAATACACTTAATTTGTTGGGTCCAATACTTTATTAGAAGAAAAAGGAGGTGACATAAAAGTCACTGAAGTCTTTAGAGTCGTTTTTGAATGCTGCATTTTTGACGTCGTCTCAAACATTGAAAACTGAATTACATTTTTGTTCAGTAACAGTTACAGTTTTCTTATTGGTTTTTTGCTTATATCTCGAAAACAGTTACTCCTATCAAATTTTATCTTTCTTTCAAAATTAAAGCTGATAAAATTTCCAACAAAATAGTTATTTACATTTTTCTTGTAGGACCAAGCATAAACGAGTTATAGAGTTGGATATAAATAATATTTAACAAAAATTTGCTTTAAAATAAAATGCTTGAAAAACCGGAATTAAACTAAATTAATTGTGTCTAACACTTTAGTAGAGGAAAAAGGAGAAGACATAAAAGTCACTAAATGTTTCAGAGTCGTCTTTAGTCGTCATATTAATAACAATAACATTAATAATAATAATACTAATAGTACTAAATTTGCTTATATGCCAACGCTTAATTAACGTAACATTTTTTTGGTTTCTTGCTTATATCTCGAAAACAGTTACTCCTATCAATTTTTATCTTTTTTTCAAAATTAAAGCTAATAAAATTTCCTACAAAATAGTTATTTGCATTTTTTTGTAGGACCAACCATAAGCGAGTTATAGAGTTGGATATAAATAATATTTAACAAAAATTTGCTTTAAAATAAAATGTTTGAAAAACCGAAATTAAACTAAATTAATTGAGTCTAACACTTTAGTAGAGGAAAAAGAAAAAGACATAAAAGTCACTAAAGGTTTCAGAGTTGTCTTTAGTTGTCATATTAATAACAATAACATTAATAATAATAATACTAATAGTACTAAATATGCTTATATGCAAACGCTTAATTAAGGTAACAGTGTTTTGGTTTCTTGCTTATGTCTCGAAAACAGTTACTCCTATCAATTTTTATCTTTTTACTAAAATTCAAGCTGATAAAATTTCCTACAAAATAGTTATTTGCATTTTTCATGTAGGACTAACCATAAGCGAGATATATGATTGAAAATAATTAATATTTAAAAAAAAAGTGCTTTAACAGAAAATGTCTTGTGATTTAAAATACACTTAATTTATTGGGTCCAATACTTTATTAGAAGAAAAAGGAAGTGACATAAAAGTCACTGAAGTCTTCAGAGTCGTTTTTAAATGCTGCAGTTTCGTCTTCGTCTCAAACATTGAAAACTGAATTACATTTTTGTTCAGTAACAGTCACAGTTTTCTTATTGGTTTTTTGCTTATATCTCGAAAACAGTTACTCCTATCAATTTTTATCTTTCTGTCAAAATTAAAGCTGATAAAATTTCCTACAAAATAGTTATTTGCATTTTTCTTGTAGGACCAACCATAAGCGAGTTATAGAGTTGGATATAAATAATATTTAACAAAAATTTGCTTTAAAATAAAATGTTTGAAAATCTGAAATTAAACTAATTTAATTGTGTCTAACACTTTAGTAGAGGAAAAAGAAGAAGACATAAAAGTCACTAAAGGTTTTAAAGTTGTCTTTAATCGTCATATTAATAACAATAACATTAATAATAATAATACTAATAGTACTAAATTTGCTTATATGCAAACGCTTAATTAAGGTAACAGTGTTTTGGTTTCTTGCTCATATCTCGAAAACAGTTATTCCTATCAATTTTTATCTTTTTACTAAAATTCAAGCTGATAAAATTTCCTACAAAATAGTTATTTGCATTTTTTATGTAGGACTAACCATAAGCGAGATATAAGATTGAAAATAATTAATATTTAAAAAAGAAGTGCTCTAACAGAAAATGTCTTGTGATTTAAAATACACTTAATTTATTAGGTCCAATACTTTATTAAAAAAAAAATGGGGGTGACATATAAGTCACTGAAGTCTTCAGAGTCGATTTTAAATGCTGCATTTTCGTCTTCGTCTCAAACATTGAAAACTGAATTACATTTTTGTTCTGAAACGGTAACAGTTTTTACTTTGGTTTTTTGCTTATATCTCGAAAACAGTTACTCCTATCAATTTTTATCTTTCTTTCAAAATTAAAGCTGATAACATTTCCTACAAAATAGTTATTTGCATTTTTCTTGTAGGACCAACCATAAGCGAGTTATAAAGTTAGATATAAATTATATTTAACAAAAACTTGCTTAAAAATAAAATGTTTGAAAAACCGAAATTAAACTAAATTAATTGAGTCTAACACTTTAGTAGAGGAAAAAGAAAAAGACATAAAAGTCACTAAAGGTTTCAGAGTTGTCTTTAGTTGTCATATTAATAACAATAACATTAATAATAATAATACTAATAGTACTAAATATGCTTATATGCAAACGCTTAATTAAGGTAACAGTGTTTTGGTTTCTTGCTTATGTCTCGAAAACAGTTACTCCTATCAATTTTTATCTTTTTACTAAAATTCAAGCTGATAAAATTTCCTACAAAATAGTCATTTGCATTTTTCATGTAGGACTAACCATAAGCGAGATATATGATTGAAAATAATTAATATTTAAAAAAAAAGTGCTTTAACAGAAAATGTCTTGTGATTTAAAATACACTTAATTTATTGGGTCCAATACTTTATTAGAAGAAAAAGGAAGTGACATAAAAGTCACTGAAGTCTTCAGAGTCGTTTTTAAATGCTGCAGTTTCGTCTTCGTCTCAAACATTGAAAACTGAATTACATTTTTGTTCAGTAACAGTCACAGTTTTCTTATTGGATTTTTGCTTATAGCTCGAAAACAGTTACTCCTATCAATTTTTATCTTTCTTCCAAAATTAAAGCTGATAAAATTTCCTACAAAATAGTTATTTGCATTTTTCTTGTAGGACCAACCATAAGCGAGTTATAGAGTTGGATATAAATAATATTTAACAAAAATTTGCTTTAAAATAAAATGTTTGAAAAACTGAAATTAAACTAATTTAATTGTGTCTAACACTTTAGTAGAGGTAAAAGAAGAAGACATAAAAGTCACTAAAGGTTTCAAAGTTGTCTTTAATCGTCATATTAATAACAATAACATTAATAATAATAATACTAATAGTACTAAATTTGCTTATATGCAAACGCTTAATTAAGGTAACAGTGTTTTGGTTTCTTGCTCATATCTCGAAAACAGTTACTCCTATCAATTTTTATCTTTTTACTAAAATTCAAGCTGATAAAATTTCCTACAAAATAGTTATTTCCATTTTTTGTGTAGGACTAACCATAAGCAAGATATAAGATTGAAAATAATTAATATTTAAAAAAGAAGTGCTTTAACAGAAAATGTCTTGTGATTTAAAATACACTTAATTTATTAGGTCCAATACTTTATTAAAAAAAAGGGGGTGACATATAAGTCACTGAAGTCTTCAGAGTCGATTTTAAATGCTGCATTTTCGTCTTCGTCTCAAACATTGAAAACTGAATTTCATTTTTGTTCTGAAACGGTAACAGTTTTTACTTTGGTTTTTTGCTTATATCTCGAAAACAGTTACTCCTATCAATTTTTATCTTTCTTTCAAAATTAAAGCTGATAACATTTCCTACAAAATAGTTATTTGCATTTTTCTTGTAGGACCAACCATAAGCGAGTTATAAAGTTGGATATAAATAATATTTAACAAAAACTTGCTAAAAAATAAAATGTTTGAAATACTGAAATTAAACTAAATTAATTGTGTCTAACACTTTAGTAGAGAAAAAAGAAAAAGACATAAAAGTCACCAAAGTCTTCAGAATCGTTTTTAGTCGTCATATTAATAACAATAACATTAATAATAATAATACTAATAGTACTAAATCTGCTTATATGCAAGCGCTTTATTAAGGTAACAGTTTTTTGGTTTCTTGCTTATATCTCGAAAACAGTTACTCCTATGAATTTTTGTCTTTCTTTCAAAATTAAAGCTGATAAAATATTCTACAAAATAGTTATTTGCATTTTTCTTGTAGGACCAACCATAAGCGAGTTATAGAGTTGGATATAAATAATATTTAACAAAAATTTGCTTTAAAATAAAATGTTTGAAAAACTGAAATTAAACTAATTTAACTGTGTCTAACACTTTAGTAGAGAAAAAAGGAAAAGACATAAAAGTCACTAAAGGTTTCAGAGTTGTCTTTAGTTGTCATATTAATAACAATAACATTAATAATAATAATACTAATAGTACTAAATTTGCTTATATGCAAACGCTTAATTAAGGTAACAGTGTTTTGGTTTCTTGCTTATATCTCGAAAACAGTTACTCCAATCAATTTTTATCTTTTTACTAAAATTCAAGCTTATAAAATTTCCTACAAAATAGTTATTTGCATTTTTCATGTAGGACTAACCATAAGCGAGATATATGATTGAAAATAATTAATATTTAAAAAAAAAGTGCTTTAACAGAAAATGTCTTGTGATTTAAAATACACTTAATTTATTGGGTCCAATACTTTATTAGAAGAAAAAGGAAGTGACATAAAAGTCACTGAAGTCTTCAGAGTCGTTTTTAAATGCTGCAGTTTCGTCTTCGTCTCAAACATTGAAAACCGAATTACATTTTTGTTCAGTAACAGTCACAGTTTTCTTATTGGTTTTTTGCTTATATCTCGAAAACAGTTACTCCTATCAATTTTTATCTTTTTTTCAAAATTAAAGCTGATAAAATTTCCTACAAAATAGTTATTTGCATTTTTCTTGTAGGACCAACCATAAGCGAGTTATAGAGTTGGATATAAATAATATTTAACAAAAATTTGCTTTAAAATAAAATGTTTGAAAAACTGAAATTAAACTAATTTAATTGTGTCTAACACTTTAGTAGAGGAAAAAGAAGAAGACATAAAAGTCACTAAAGGTTTCAAAGTTGTCTTTAATCGTAATATTAATAACAATAACATTAATAATAATAATACTAATAGTACTAAATTTGCTTATATGCAAACGCTTAATTAAGGTAACAGTGTTTTGGTTTCTTGCTTATATCTCGAAAACAGTTACTCCTATCAATTTTTATCTTTTTACTAAAATTAAAGCTGATAAAATTTCCTACAAAATAGTTAATTGCATTTTTAATGTAGGACTAACCATAAGCGAGATATAAGTTTAAAAATAATTAAAATTTAAAAAAAAGTGCTTCAACAGAAAATGTCTTGTGATTTAAAATACACTTAATTTATTGGGTCCAATACTTTATTAGAAAAAAAAAGAGGTGACAGAAAGGTCACTGAAGTCTTTAGAGTCGTTTGTAAATGCTGCATTTTCGTCTTCGTCTCAAACATTGAAAACTGAATTACATTTGTGTTCAGTAACTGTTACAGTTTTCTTATTGGCTTTTTGCTTATATCTCGAAAACAGTTACTCCTATCAATTTTTATCTTTCTTTTAAAATTAAAGCTGATAAAGCTTTCTACAAAATAGTTGTTTGCATTTTTCTTGTAGGACCAACCATAAGCGAGTTATAGAGTTGGATATAAATAATATTTAACAAAAATTTGCTTTAAATAAAATGTTTGAAAAACCGAAATTAAACTAAATTAATTGAGTCTAACACTTTAGTAGAGAAAAAAGAAAAAGACATAAAAGTCACCAAAGTCTTCAGAATCGTTTTTAGTCGTCATATTAATAACAATAACATTATTAATAATAATACTAATAGTACTAAATCTGCTTATATGCAAGCGCTTTATTAAGGTAACAGTTTTTTGGTTTCTTGCTTATATCTCGAAAACAGTTACTCCTATCAATTTTTATCTTTTTTTCAAAATTAAAGCTGATAAAATTTCCTACAAAATAGTTATTTGCATTTTTCTTGTAGGACCAACCATAAGCGAGTTATAGAGTTGGATATAAATAATATTTAACAAAAATTTGCTTTAAAATAAAATGTTTGAAAAACTGAAATTAAACTAATTTAATTGTGTCTAACACTTTAGTAGAGGAAAAAGAAGAAGACATAAAAGTCACTAAAGGTTTCAAAGTTGTTTTTAATCGTCATATTAATAACAATAACATTAATAATAATAATACTAATAGTACTAAATTTGCTAATATGCAAACGCTTAATTAAGGTAACAGTGTTTTGGTTTCTTGCTCATATCTCGAAAACAGTTACTCCTATCAACTTTTATCTTTTTACTAAATTTCAAGCTGATAAAATTTCCTACAAAATAATTATTTGCATTTTTTATGTAGGACTAACCATAAGCGAGATATAAGATTGAAAATAATTAATATTTAAAAAAGAAGTGCTTTAACAGAAAATGTCTTGTGATTTAAAATACACTTAATTTATTAGGTCCAATACTTTATTAGAAAAAAAGGGGGTGACATATAAGTCACTGAAGTCTTCAGAGTCGATTTTAAATGCTGCATTTTCGTCTTCGTCTCAAACATTGAAAACTGAATTACATTTTTGTTCTGAAACGGTAACAGTTTTTACATTGGTTTTTTGCTTATATTTCGAAAACAGTTACTCCTATCAATTTTTATCTTTCTTTCAAAATTAAAGCTGATAACATTTCCTACAAAATAGTTATTTGCATTTTTCTTGTAGGACCAACCATAAGCGAGTTATAAAGTTGGATATAAATAATATTTAACAAAAACTTGCTTAAAAATAAAATGTTTGAAATACTGAAATTAAACTAAATTAATTGTGTCTAACACTTTAGTTGAGAAAAAAGAAAAAGACATAAAAGTCACCAAAGTCTTCAAAATCGTTTTTAGTCGTCATATTAATAACAATAACATTAACAATAATAATACTAATAGTACTAAATCTGCTTATATGCAAGCGCTTTATTAAGGTAACAGTTTTTTGGTTTCTTGCTTATATCTCGAAAACAGTTACTCCTATAAATTTTTGTCTTTTTTTCAAAATTAAAGCTGATAAAATTTCCTACAAAATAGTTATTTGCATTTTTCTTGTAGGACCAACTATAAGCGAGTTATAGAGTTGGATATAAATACTTTTTAACAAAAATTTGCTTTAAAATAAAATGTTTGAAAAACTGAAATTAAACTAATTTAATTGTGTCTAACACTTTAGTAGAGGAAAAAGGAAAAGACATAAAAGTCACTAAAGGTTTCAGAGTTGTCTTTAGTTGTCATATTAATAACAATAACATTAATAATAATAATACTAATAGTACTAAATTTGCTTATATGCAAACGCTTAATTAAGGTAACAGAGTTTTGGTTTCTTGCTTATATCTCGAAAACAGTTACTCCTATCAATTTTTATCTTTTTACTAAAATTCAAGCTGATAAAATTTCCTATAAAATAGTTATTTGCATTTTTCATGTAGGGCTAACCATAAGCGAGATATATGATTGAAAATAATTAATATTTAAAAAAAAAGTGCTTTAACAGAAAATGTCTTGTGATTTAAAATACACTTAATTTATTGGGTCCAATACTTTATTAGAAGAAAAAGGAAGTGACATAAAAGTCACTGAAGTCTTCAGAGTCGTTTTTAAATGCTGCAGTTTCGTCTTCGTCTCAAACATTGAAAACTGAATTACATTTTTGTTCAGTAACAGTCACAGTTTTCTTATTGGTTTTTTGCTTATATCTCGAAAACAGTTACTCCTATCAATTTTTATCTATCTGTCAAAATTAAAGCTGATAAAATTTCCTACAAAATATTTATTTGCATTTTTCTTGTAGGACCAACCATAAGCGAGTTATAGAGTTGGATATAAATAATATTTAACAAAAATTTGCTTTAAAATAAAATGTTTGAAAAACTGAAATTAAACTAATTTAATTGTGTCTAACACTTTAGTAGAGGAAAAAGAAGAAGACATAAAAGTCACTAAAGGTTTCAAAGTTGTCTTTAATCGTCATATTAATAACAATAACATTAATAATAATAATACTAATAGTACTAAATTTGCTTATATGCAAACGCTTAATTAAGGTAACAGTGTTTTGGTTTCTTGCTCATATCTCGAAAACAGTTACTCCTATCAACTTTTATCTTTTTACTAAAATTCAAGCTGATAAAATTTCCTACAAAATAATTATTTGCATTTTTTATGTAGGACTAACCATAAGCGAGATATAAGATTGAAAATAATTAATATTTAAAAAAGAAGTGCTTTAACAAAAAATGTCTTGTGATTTAAAATACACTTAATTTATTGGGTCCAATACTTTATTAGAAGAAAAAGGAAGTGACATAAAAGTCACTGAAGTCTTCAGAGTCGTTTTTAAATGCTGCAGTTTCGTCTTCGTCTCAAACATTGAAAACTGAATTACATTTTTGTTCAGTAACAGTCACAGTTTTCTTATTGGTTTTTTGCTTATATCTCGAAAACAGTTACTCCTATCAATTTTTATCTTTCTGTCAAAATTAAAGCTGATAAAATTTCCTACAAAATATTTATTTGCATTTTTCTTGTAGGACCAACCATAAGCGAGTTATAGAGTTGGATATAAATAATATTTAACAAAAATTTGCTTTAAAATAAAATGTTTGAAAAACTGAAATTAAACTAATTTAATTGTGTCTAACACTTTAGTAGAGGAAAAAGAAGAAGACATAAAAGTCACTAAAGGTTTCAAAGTTGTCTTTAATCGTCATATTAATAACAATAACATTAATAATAATAATACTAATAGTACTAAATTTGCTTATATGCAAACGCTTAATTAAGGTAACAGTGTTTTGGTTTCTTGCCCATATCTCGAAAACAGTTACTCCTATCAACTTTTATCTTTTTACTAAAATTCAAGCTGATAAAATTTCCTACAAATCAATTATTTGCATTTTTTATGTAGGACTAACCATAAGCGAGATATAAGATTGAAAATAATTAATATTTAAAAAAGAAGTCCTTTAACAAAAAATGTCTTGTGATTTAAAATACACTTAATTTATTAGGTCCAATACTTTATTAGAAAAAAAAGGGAGTGACATATAAGTCACTGAAGTCTTCAGAGTCGTTTTTAAATGCTGCAGTTTCGTCTTCGTCTCAAACATTGAAAACTGAATTACATTTTTGTTCAGTAACAGTCACAGTTTTCTTATTGGTTTTTTGCTTATATCTCGAAAACAGTTACTCCTATCAATTTTTATCTTTCTGTCAAAATTAAAGCTGATAAAATTTCCTACAAAATATTTATTTGCATTTTTCTTGTAGGACCAACCATAAGCGAGTTATAGAGTTGGATATAAATAATATTTAACAAAAATTTGCTTTAAAATAAAATGTTTGAAAAACTGAAATTAAACTAATTTAATTGTGTCTAACACTTTAGTAGAGGAAAAAGAAGAAGACATAAAAGTCACTAAAGGTTTCAAAGTTGTCCTTAATCGTCATATTAATAACAATAACATTAATAATAATAATACTAATAGTACTAAATTTGCTTATATGCAAACGCTTAATTAAGGTAACAGTGTTTTGGTTTCTTGCTCATATCTCGAAAACAGTTACTCCTATCAATTTTTATCTTTCTGTCAAAATTAAAGCTGATAAAATTTCCTACAAAATAAATATTTGCATTTTTCTTGTAGGACCAACCATAAGCGAGTTATAGAGTTGGATATAAATAATATTTAACAAAAATTTGCTTTAAAATAAAATGTTTGAAAAACTGAAATTAAACTAATTTAATTGTGTCTAACACTTTAGTAGAGGAAAAAGAAGAAGACATAAAAGTCACTAAAGGTTTCAAAGTTGTCTTTAATCGTCATATTAATAACAATAACATTAATAATAATAATACTAATAGTACTAAATTTGCTTATATGCAAACGCTTAATTAAGGTAACAGTGTTTTGGTTTCTTGCTCATATCTCGAAAACAGTTACTCCTATCAATTTTTATCTTTCTTTCAAAATTAAAGCTGATAACATTTCCTACAAAATAGTTATTTGCATTTTTCTTGTGGGACCAACCATAAGCGAGTTATAAAGTTGGATATAAATAATATTTAACAAAAACTTGCTTAAAAATAAAATGTTTGAAATACTGAAATTAAACTAAATTAATTGTGTCTAACACTTTAGTAGAGAAAAAAGAAAAAGACATAAAAGTCACCAAAGTCTTCAAAATCGTTTTTAGTCGTCATATTAATAACAATAACATTAATAATAATAATACTAATAGTACTAAATCTGCTTATATGCAAGCGCTTTATTAAGGTAACAGTTTTTTGGTTTCTTGCTTATATCTCGAAAACAGTTACTCCTATGAATTTTTGTCTTTCTTGTCTTCTTCTTTTTCCTCTACTAAAGTGTTAGACACAATTAAATTAGTTTAACTTCAGTTTTTCAAACATTTTATTTTAAAGCAAATTTTTGTTAAATATTATTTATATCCAACTCTATAACTCGCTTATGGTTGGTCCTACAAGAAAAATGCACATAACTATTTTGTAGGAAATTTTATCAGCTTTAATTTTAAAAAAAAGATAAAAATTGATAGGAGTAACTGTTTTCGAGATATAAGCAAAAAACCAATAAGAAAACTGTGACTGTTACTGAACAAAAATGTAATTCGGTTTTCAATGTTTGAGACGAAGACGAAACTGCAGCATTTAAAAACGACTCTGAAGACTTCAGTGATTTTTATGTCACTTCCTTTTTCTTCTAATAAAGTATTGGACCCAATAAATTAAGTGTATTTTAAATCACAAGACATTTTCTGTTAAAGCACTTTTTTTTTAAATATTAATTATTTTCAATCATATATCTCGCTTATGTTTAGTCCTACATGAAAAATGCAAATAACTATTTTGTAGGAAATTTTATCAGCTTGAATTTTAGTAAAAAGATAAAAATTGATAGGAGTAACTGTTTTCGAGATATAAGCAAGAAACCAAAACACTGTTACCTTAATTAAGCGTTTGCATATAAGCAAATTTAGTACTATTAGTATTATTATTATTAATGTTATTGTTATTAATATGACAACTAAAGACAACTCTGAAACCTTTAGTGACTTTTATGTCTTTTCCTTTTTTCTCTACTAAAGTGTTAGACACAGTTAAATTAGTTTAATTTCAGTTTTTCAAACATTTTATTTTAAAGCAAATTTTTGTTAAATATTATTTATATCCAACTCTATACTCGCTTATGGTTGGTCCTACAAGAAAAATGCAAATAACTATTTTGTAGAATATTTTATCAGCTTTAATTTTGAAAGAAAGACAAAAATTCATAGGAGTAACTGTTTTCGAGATATAAGCAAGAAACCAAAAAACTGTTACCTTAATAAAGCGCTTGCATATAAGCAGATTTAGTACTATTAGTATTATTATTATTAATGTTATTGTTATTAATATGACGACTAAAAACGATTCTGAAGACTTTGGTGACTTTTATGTCTTTTTCTTTTTTCTCTACTAAAGTGTTAGACACAATTAATTTAGTTTAATTTCAGTATTTCAAACATTTTATTTTTAAGCAAGTTTTTGTTAAATATTATTTATATCCAACTTTATAACTCGCTTATGGTTGGTCTTACAAGAAAAATGCAAATAACTATTTTGTAGGAAATTTTATCAGCTTTAATTTTGAAAGAAAGATAAAAATTGATAGGAGTAACTGTTTTCGAGATATAAGCAAAAAACCAATAAGAAAACTGTGACTGTTACTGAACAAAAATGTAATTCGGTTTTCAATGTTTGAGACGAAGACGAAACTGCAGCATTTAAAAACGACTCTGAAGACTTCAGTGACTTTTATGTCACTTCCTTTTTCTTCTAATAAAGTATTGGACCTAATAAATTAAGTGTATTTTAAATCACAAGACATTTTCTGTTAAAGCACTTCTTTTCTAAATATTAATTATTTTCAATCTTATATCTCGCTTATGGTTAGTCCTACATAAAAAATGCAAATAACTATTTTGTAGGAAATTTTATCAGCTTGAATTTTAGTAAAAAGATAAAAATTGATAGGAGTAACTGTTTTCGAGATATGAGCAAGAAACCAAAACACTGTTACCTTAATTAAGCGTTTGCATATAAGCAAATTTAGTACTATTAGTATTATTATTATTAATGTTATTGTTATTAATATGACGATTAAAGACAACTTTGAAACCTTTAGTGACTTTTATGTCTTCTTCTTTTTCCTCTACTAAAGTGTTAGACACAATTAAATTAGTTTAATTTCAGTTTTTCAAACATTTTATTTTAAAGCAAATTTTTGTTAAATATTATTTATATCCAACTCTATAACTCGCTTATGGTTGGTCCTACAAGAAAAATGCTAATAACTATTTTGTAGGAAATTTTATCAGCTTTAATTTTGACAGAAAGATAAAAATTGATAGGAGTAACTGTTTTCGAGATATAAGCAAAAAACCAATAAGAAAACTGTGACTGTTACTGAACAAAAATGTAATTCAGTTTTCAATGTTTGAGACGAAGACGAAACTGCAGCATTTAAAAACGACTCTGAAGACTTCAGTGACTTTTATGTCACTTCCTTTTTCTTCTAATAAAGTATTGGACCCAATAAATTAAGTGTATTTTAAATCACAAGACATTTTCTGTTAAAGCACTTCTTTTTTAAATATTAATTATTTTCAATCATATATCTCGCTTATGGTTAGTCCTACATGAAAAATGCAAATAACTATTTTGTAGCAAATTTTATCAGCTTGAATTTTAGTAAAAAGATAAAAATTGATAGGAGTAACTGTTTTCGAGATATAAGCAAGAAACCAAAACACTGTTACCTTAATTAAGCGTTTGCATATAAGCAAATTTAGTACTATTAGTATTATTATTATTAATGTTATTGTTATTAATATGACAACTAAAGACAACTCTGAAACCTTTAGTGACTTTTATGTCTTTTCCTTTTTTCCCTACTAAAGTGTTAGACACAGTTAAATTAGTTTAATTTCCGTTTTTCAAACATTTTATTTTAAAGCAAATTTTTGTTAAATATTATTTATATCCAACTCTATAACTCGCTTATGGTTGGTCTTACAAGAAAAATGCAAATAACTATTTTGTAGAATATTTTATCAGCTTTAATTTTGAAAGAAAGACAAAAATTCATAGGAGTAACTGTTTTCGAGATATAAGCAAGAAGCCAAAAAACTGTTACCTTAATAAAGCGCTTGCATATAAGCAGATTTAGTACTATTAGTATTATTATTATTAATGTTATTGTTATTAATATGACGACTAAAAACGATTCTGAAGACTTTGGTGACTTTTATGTCTTTTTCTTTTTTCTCTACTAAAGTGTTAGACACAATTAATTTAGTTTAATTTCAGTATTTCAAACATTTTATTTTTAAGCAAGTTTTTGTTAAATATTATTTATATCCAACTTTATAACTCGCTTATGGTTGGTCTTACAAGAAAAATGCAAATAACTATTTTGTAGGAAATGTTATCAGCTTTAATTTTGAAAGAAAGATAAAAATTGATAGGAGTAACTGTTTTCGAGATATAAGCAAAAAACCAAAGTAAAAACTGTTACCGTTTCAGAACAAAAATGTAATTCAGTTTTCAATGTTTGAGACGAAGACGAAAATGCAGCATTTAAAATCGACTCTGAAGACTTCAGTGACTTATATGTCACCCCCTTCTTTTTTTAATAAAGTATTGGACCTAATAAATTAAGTGTATTTTAAATCACAAGACATTTTCTGTTAAAGCACTTCTTTTTTAAATATTAATTATTTTCAATCTTATATCTCGCTTATGGTTAGTCCTACATAAAAAATGCAAATAACTATTTTGTAGGAAATTTTATCAGCTTGAATTTTAGTGAAAAGACAAAAATTGATAGGAGTAACTGTTTTCGAGATATGAGCAAGAAACCAAAACACTGTTACCTTAATTAAGCGTTTGCATATAAGCAAATTTAGTACTATTAGTATTATTATTATTAATGTTATTGTTATTAATATGACGATTAAAGACAACTTTGAAACCTTTAGTGACTTTTATGTCTTCTTCTTTTTCCTCTACTAAAGTGTTAGACACAATTACATTAGTTTAATTTCAGTTTTTCAAACATTTTATTTTAAAGCAAATTTTTGTTAAATATTATTTATATCCAACTCTATAACTCGCTTATGGTTGGTCCTACAAGAAAAATGCAAATAACTATTTTGTAGGAAATTTTATCAGCTTTAATTTTGACAGAAAGATAAAAATTCATAGGAGTAACTGTTTTCGAGATATAAGCAAGAAACCAAAAAACTGTTACCTTAATAAAGCGCTTGCATATAAGCAGATTTAGTACTATTAGTATTATTATTATTAATGTTATTGTTATTAATATGACGACTAAAAACGATTCTGAAGACTTTGGTGACTTTTATGTCTTTTTCTTTTTTTTCTACTAAAGTGTTAGACACAATTAATTTAGTTTAATTTCAGTATTTCAAACATTTTATTTTTAAGCAAGTTTTTGTTAAATATTATTTATATCCAACTTTATAACTCGCTTATGGTTGGTCTTACAAGAAAAATGCAAATAACTATTTTGTAGGAAATGTTATCAGCTTTAATTTTGAAAGAAAGATAAAAATTGATAGGAGTAACTGTTTTCGAGATATAAGCAAAAAACCAAAGTAAAAACTGTTACCGTTTCAGAACAAAAATGTAATTCAGTTTTCAATGTTTGAGACGAAGACGAAAATGCAGCATTTAAAATCGACTCTGAAGACTTCAGTGACTTATATGTCACCCCCTTTTTTTTTTAATAAAGTATTGGACCTAATAAATTAAGTGTATTTTAAATTACAAGACATTTTCTGTTAAAGCACTTCTTTTTTAAATTTTAATTATTTTCAATCTTATATCTCGCTTATGGTTAGTCCTACATAAAAAATGCAAATAACTATTTTGTAGGAAATTTTATCAGCTTGAATTTTAGTAAAAAGATAAAAATTGATAGGAGTAACTGTTTTCGAGATATGAGCAAGAAACCAAAACACTGTTACCTTAATTAAGCGTTTGCATATAAGCAAATTTAGTACTATTAGTATTATTATTATTAATGTTATTGTTATTAATATGACGATTAAAGACAACTTTGAAACCTTTAGTGACTTTTATGTCTTCTTCTTTTTCCTCTACGAAAGTGTTAGACACAATTAAATTAGTTTAATTTCAGTTTTTCAAACATTTTATTTTAAAGCAAATTTTTGTTAAATATTATTTATATCCAACTCTATAACTCGCTTATGGTTGGTCCTACAAGAAAAATGCAAATAACTATTTTGTAGGAAATTTTATCAGCTTTAATTTTGACAGAAAGATAAAAATTGATAGGAGTAACTGTTTTCGAGATATAAGCAAAAAACCAATAAGAAAACTGTGACTGTTACTGAACAAAAATGTAATTCAGTTTTCAATGTTTGAGACAAAGACGAAACTGCAGCATTTAAAAACGACTTTGAAGACTTCAGTGACTTTTATGTCACTTCCTTTTTCTTCTAATAAAGTATTGGACCCAATAAATTAAGTGTATTTTAAATCACAAGACATTTTCTGTTAAAGCACTTTTTTTTTAAATATTAATTATTTTCAATCATATATCTCGCTTATGGTTAGTCCTACATGAAAAATGCAAATAACTATTTTGTAGGAAATTTTATCAGCTTGAATTTTAGTAAAAAGATAAAAATTGATAGGAGTAACTGTTTTTGAGATATAAGCAAGAAACCAAAACACTGTTACCTTAATTAAGCGTTTGCATATAAGCAAATTTAGTACTATTAGTATTATTATTATTAATGTTATTGTTATTAATATGACGACTAAAGACGACTCTGAAACATTTAGTGACTTTTATGTCTTCTCTTTTTTCCTCTACTAAAGTGTTAGACACAATTAATTTAGTTTAATTCCGGTTTTTCAAGCTTTTTATTTTAAAGCAAATTTTTGTTAAATATTATTTATATCCAACTCTATAACTCGTTTATGCTTGGTCCTACAAGAAAAATGTAAATAACTATTTTGTTGGAAATTTTATCAGCTTTAATTTTGAAAGAAAGATAAAATTTGATAGGAGTTACTGTTTTCGAGATATAAGCAAAAAACCAATAAGAAAACTGTAACTGTTACTGAACAAAAATGTAATTCAGTTTTCAATGTTTGAGACGAAGTCAAAAATGCAGCATTTAAAAACGACTCTGAAGACTTCAGTGACTTTTATGTCACCTCCTTTTTCTTCTAATAAAGTATTGGACCCAACAAATTAAGTGTATTTTAAATCACAAGACATTTTCTGTTAAAACACTTTTTTTTAATTAATAATTATTTTCAAACTTATATCTCGCTTATGGTTAGTTCTACATGAAAAATGCAAATAACTATTTTGTGGGAAATTTTATCACCTTTAATTTTGGTGAAAAAGTAAAAATTGATAGGAGTAACTGTTTTCGAGATATAGGCAAAAAACAAAAAAACTGTTACCTTAATTAAGCGCTTGCATATAAGCAAATTTAGTACTACTAGTATTGTTATTATAAATGTTATTGTTATTAATATGACGACTAAAGACAACTTTAAGACTTTAGTGACTTTTATGTCTCCTCCTTTTTCCTCTACTAAAGTGTTAGACACAATTAATTTAGTTTAATTTCGGTTTTTCAAACATTTTATTTTAAAGCAAATTTTTGTTAAATATTAAAAACTATAAATTGGCTTAGATTGCCTAAAAACACAGATCACACATGATCTTTTGCATAAAAATGAGAAAACGCTCATGTAACACACAAAATAAGCTCCATTTTTCCTTTTTAAAAGTATTATTATTATTATTACTTTTGTTACTATTACTATTATTATTATTATTATTATTATTATTATTATTATTATTATTATTATTATTATTATTATTATTATTATTATTATTATTATTATTATTATTATTATTATTATTATTATTATTATTATTATTATTAAAAACTTATATTAAACAGACAGAAAACGTCGTATTCTGACACAACTTAAAACACAGATCACACATGATCTTTTGCATAGAAATGAGAAAACGCTCATATAACACAAACTAAGCTTACTTTTATTACTACTATTATTTTTATTTTTATTATTATTATTATTACTATTATTTTTATTATTATTATTACTATTATTATTATTATTATTATTATTATTATTATTATTATTAATATTATTATTATTAAAGACCGATTATAACTTTTGTATAGTAAATGTTTTTATACCAGTTTTAAAATGAGTTATTAATTTTAGACAATTTCTTGCCTAAAAACACAGATCACAGATGATCTCTTGCATAGAAATGAGAAAACGCTCAGATAACACAAAATAAGCATCATTTTTGCTTAGAAAAACTAAGCTTTAATTTAGAAAGAAATTTATTATTATAAGTATTATTATCATTATTATTATTATTATTATTATTATTATTATTATTGTTTCTTTTATTACTATTATTATTATTATTATTATTATTATTATTATTATTATTATTATTATTATTAACTTTTGTATAGTAAATGTTTTTATACCAGTTTTAAAATGAGTTATTAATTTTATTCAATTTCTTGCCTAAAAACACAGATCACAGATGATCTCTTGCATAGAAATGAGAAAACGCTCATATAACACACAAAATAAGCATCATTTTTGCTTAGAAAAACTAAGCTTTAATTTAGAAAGAAATTCATTATTATAAGTATTATTATAAGTATTATTATTATTATTATTATTATTATTATTATTATTATTATTATTATTATTTCTTTTATTACTATTATTATTATTATTATTATTACTATTATTATTATTATTATTATTATTATTAACTTTTGTATAGTAAATGTTTTTATACCAGTTTTAAAATGAGTTATTAATTTTAGACAATTTCTTGCCTAAAAATACAGATCACAGATGATTTCTTGCATAGAAATGAGAAAGCGCTCATATAACACACAAAATAAGCTTTATTTTTGCTTATAAAACTAAGCTTACTTTTATTTCTATTATTATTTTTATTATTATTATTATTATTATTATTATTATTATTATTATTATTGTTATTATTATTATTATTATTATTATTGTTATTATTATTATTATTATTATTAAAAACTTATATTAAACAGACAGAAAACGTCGTATTCTGACACAAAAAAACGAATTACGTTATAGACTTGACGAGAACGGCGTATCTCGGACTCTTATAGGACTCTTATAGGGTCAAAAATTATCAGTTTGGATTAAAACAAATTATTTTTGTTGACTCTCAGTCTGAATTGTTCATCAGTTCAAACAAAAACGGCTTACTTTAGACGATCTTTTGCTTTGAACAAGAAAACTTACATCGAACAGACTGTTAGCGCCTCTTTTCATTTAGGGGTTTTTGTAATCTTCTTACTAAGAGATAAGAGTAGTAGTAGTCGAGAAGCGATCGGGTGGCAGCCACACGCCGCATTTTACAGTGCATTTATTAATCGTTAATTTAATTGTGCCGTACCGTCAAGGTTCTCTTTTTTTTCCTATTCTTCCTCTTTCCTTACTTCTTCCTTCTTACATCGATCTGCACTTTGACGGACCACTCGGTAAGTTTTTTTTTTTGTGTTGTTTTAAATAGCCTTTCTTTTACGCATTAACATTTGGTCCTTCGAGCCACCGGATCTTCGTTTAGTTAAATCTAGAGCATTGGTATCGCTATTTTTGGAACGCGTTGTTGCAAAAACCCTTCGCTTATCGAGTTATCGCTTTAGCTTATCTCTTGTCGCTGTTGCTCGCATACGTCCTCGCTTATTAGAAATTCGTTTAAATTTATCATGGCTCCAACTAAAGAGAATGAATTAAAGTCTCTTCAAGGCAAGCGTCAATCACTTTTTTTGAGAATTCAGCGTTTATATAACGACTCTAGAAACCTGGATGATGAGACGGTTTGCAAAAACTTTAAAATTAGATATAATACACTAGAAGAAACGCGCCGATTGTTTAGTAATTGCATTGATTCGATAAATTTATTAAGTTTAGAACTCGACTCTGACTATACGCCTAGCTTTGCTGAGTTGGAGGCGGTGGACGAATTATATTGTCACATTGTAGAAGCAGCAAAAAAGGTTTTTACAAAAACTGAAAGTTTGCCCAAGCCGGTGAAAGCTATAGCAAAATTGCCCAAGATCGAATTGATGGAATTTTCAGGGGAAATGTCCGATTGGCCAATTTTTTATGACACGTTTAGAACTTTAATACACGAAAATCCCGATTTAGACGATATTACTAGAATGCATTACTTATTGGGAAAATTGACGGGTAAAGCTTTGCTGGTTTGCTCTGGAATACAACCAACAGGAGCAAATTATCCCATCTTATGGAAAGCGCTCGTAGAAAAATATGATGATAAACGTCTTCTGGCTAGTACTTATTTGTCGCAAATTCTTGACTTTAGACCTTTACAAAATGAATCGGTAGTTTGTTTAAATACATTTTTGGAAAAGTTTGATACAGCGGTGAACGCTTTGAAACAAGTAGACATAGAAAATCTTTCGGACTTTATTATAAGTTCAATCGCACTTTCAAAATTAGATGGTCAAACTCGTAGACATTTTGAGCTGTCACAGAAAAAATCTGAAATTCCTTTGTACAAGGAAATTGTCGACTTTGTAAAGGATCACACAAAAATCTTAGCTTGTACTTTGAAATCAACTGCTACAACAGCCAATCGAACGAACTATAGCGCTCCTTTCAGTAAACCTAGTAGAACCCATTCGCTTGTTGTTAGTAATCGCGCATCGAATAATATTTGTCCAATTTGTAACGAGGCTTCTCATTTAGTTTATCAGTGTGCGAAGCTTTTAAAGTTAGGTCCCTTGGAAAGATATCAATTAGTCAAAGATAAAGCTTTATGTTTAAATTGCCTTAGTCCGAAACATAAAATAATCGCTTGTAAATCGACAACCACTTGTAGTTTGTGTCGAAAAAGACATCATTCTCTGCTTCATTTTGATAAACCGCACATTGAGACATCAGAACAGCCTGCTAAAAAGGATTTGGTTCCAATTAGTGACGTTAATAGTACTTCCCGCGAGCCCCATAGTTTTTGTGTCGCTTCAAATACTAGCTTTAAATCATCTAGATATAGTAACACTTTGCTTGCTACCGCCATAGTAGAAATATTCGCTCCAAATTCGAAAAGGAAATTAGTTAGACTTTTAGTAGACCCCGCTAGTCAATCGCATTTTATTACTACAAATTGTTGTACCCGCTTAAATTTGCCAATTAGAAAAATTAACGCTTCTGTTAAAGGCATAGGAGCCATCACGCATCCTATAAAAGGAAAAATAGATACGGTCATTGCTTCTCGCTTTAATTCAGATTATAGATACAAGTTCGAGGCTTTAGTTATCGATCAAATTATTGACAATTTGCCAGATCGAAATATTCCGCAATCATCTATAGAAAATTTGCTTAATCTTCCGCTAGCCGACGAGAAATTTTTTGAGTCGGGGGAAATCGATGGAATAATTAGTGGTAAATTGTTCCCGCAAATATTAGGCCCGAACAAAGTAGAAAGTTCACTTGGAAGCCCAATCGCTTTAGAAACTACACTAGGATACATAGTTATGGGCGAAATACCACATGTAGCCGCGAATTGTGAAACACATTCATTTTGTTTGATTGAGGAACCACCTCTAGATAAAGCACTTGAAAAATTTTGGTCAATGGAAGAGGTTCCCAGTCCCAGTGTTTCATTGAATAAAGATGACGCAAAATGTGAAGAACTTTTCGTTTCTACGGTTAAACGCGAACCGTCCGGAAAATACATAGTCTCGCTTCCTTTTAAAGAATTTCCTCCTAATTTGGGTAGTTCATTTCAAAACGCTTTTCGAAGATATCTAGCTTTAGAAAGAAAATTTCGCTCAATGCCAGCATTTCATCAAAGTTATTGCGATGCAATACAAGACTTCATCGAGCAAGGTCACATGTCTTTAGTAGAGCCACATAGATTGAATAGCGAATCTTCATTTTACATTCCGCATCATGCTATTTTTAAGGAAAGTACTAGTACTCCACTGAGAGTTGTGTTTGATGCTAGCGCCAAAGGTAGTAATTCGCTTTCTTTGAACGATGTTTTATATACTGGTGAAAAATTACAAACCGATATAGTTTCTTTGCTACTGAATTTTAGACTATTTGCTGTAGCCATGACCGCTGACGTACGTCAGATGTATAGACAAATTTGGCTTAATCCCGATCATCGATGCTTTCAAAGAATTCTCTGGCGATTTTCGATTAATGAACCTCTCCAAACATACGAAATCAATGTAGTCTCTTTTGGAGTCAAAGCCTCGCCATTTTTAGCTCTTCGTACAGTTAAGCAACTTGCCTCGGACGAATCTAGAAATTTTCAGTTAGCTTCAGGAATTGTAAATAGAGATACATACATGGACGATGTTGTAACTAGTGTTCCTACCAGTGAAGAAGCTATTGCGTTGTATCGCGATTTAATTGGTTTGTTTAGGGCCGGGGGGTTTAGCTTAACCAAATGGACAACAAACTCTAATGAATTATTGTCAGAAATTTTAGAATCGGAACGCTGCTTTCAGCCCGTTGAATTTAGCAATGATTCCTTGAAGGTCTTAGGTTTTCAGTGGCATCCGCAAACCGACTTGCTTGGTTTTAAAATTAGTGTTCCTGACATAGAATGTACGAAACGGAATATTTTGTCAATAATTGCTCGCATTTGGGATCCTTTAGGATTGTTGGCTCCCGTTACCTTATATGCAAAATTATTGATTCGGGAAATTTGGGTTCAAAAACTTGGTTGGGACGATCCTGTATCGGCTGATATACAAAAAATTTGGAGTCTTTTAAAAGGAGAGTTGCATCTTTTGGAAAACTTTGAAATTCCGCGTCATTTAGGAACTTGTAGTAATTTACCTGTGACAATTGTTGGATTTGCAGACGCATCAGAAAAGGGTTATGGAGCGGTAGTGTATGTAAAAGTTCCAGAAAAGGTACCTACTGTTAGAATCATTTGTGCTAGATCAAAAGTTGCTCCGTTAAAGTCACTTTCGATACCCAGATTAGAGCTTTGTGCTGCGCTTCTTTTAGCTAGACTGATCCATTTTGTAGAAAGCACTTTCCAATCGCGATTAATTATAGAAAACATTGTTGCTCTGACTGATTCTTCGGTCGTACTTAACTGGATAAACGCATCTCCTCATCGTTGGCACACTTTTGTAGCAAATCGCGTGGCAAAAATTCAAGAATTAGTGCCGTCGGTTAATTGGTATCATGTCGATGGGAAGGAAAACCCAGCCGACCCAATTTCTAGGGGTCTAACACCGGCGCACCTTTTAAACCACCCGATTTGGCTAACTGGTCCTAGTTGGTTATTTATGGACGAACAGTTATGGCCTATTAACTCTTCAACTAATACAGACGAACCTCCACTCGAAGAGAAACCGATAGTTCTCGTCACTTTCTCACGTTGTGTCAACCCTTTACGACAACTTATAGATAGATCGTCTTCGTATAGTAAATTGCGCAATGCAGTTGTATATGTTCTCAGATTTCTTAAGATATTGCCAAAAGGAAATCTTATTACACTCAAAGACTTAGAAACCGCTGAATTAACGCTAGTTAGACTTGTCCAAAGAGAACATTTTGCTTCAGATTTAGCTTTGTTAGAGCAAAATAAACCTTGTTCGCCTAAAATTCGTTCCTTATGTCCGTTTCTTAAAGATGGAGTTATTAGAGTAGGAGGACGTCTATCAAACTCAAATTTAGAATATGATCAGCAGCATCCGTTTTTGCTGCCCAAAAAAGACCACTTGGTGGATCTCTTAATAGACTATTTTCACCAACGTAATTTACATACTGGTCCGCATCTTACACTGTCGTTGTTGCGTCAGAAATTTTGGATTCTAGCTGCACGAAATGTTGTTAGACATCGCATTCGCAACTGTAATTATTGCTTTAAATTTCGTCCTCGCGCAACTTTCCCATGTATGGCGGATTTGCCCGCTCCTAGAATTACAGAAGCGAAACCATTTTTGCACAGTGGTGTAGATTATGCCGGACCTTTCTATATCACTCTGACTCGTCGTAGAGGTGTAAAAAGCCAGAAAGCTTATTTATGCTTATTTATTTGTTTAGTTACCAAAGCCTTACATCTAGAAGTGGCTTCTGACCTATCCACTGCGACTTTTATTAATGCCTTTAAACGTTTTTTATCCCGTCGTGGTCCATGCTCGGTTTTGTATTCCGATTGTGGTACAAATTTTATTGGAGCTAAAACTGCCCTAGACGATTTGTCAAAATTTGTGACCTCACAAGAGTATCATTCTAGTATTGATGATGAATTGATTAAACGAAATGTAGTATGGAAATTTAATCCTCCAGCAGCACCTCACTTTGGAGGAATCTGGGAGGCAAACATTAAAAGTGTGAAGTCTCATTTAACTAAAGTTATTGGCACCCAAATTTTGACTTATGAAGAATTTACGACGGTTATTACTCAAATAGAGGCTTTATTAAATTCTCGACCATTGTGTACGCTCAGCTCGGATCCTAACGAGCCGTTAGCTTTGACGCCTGCTCATTTTTTGACAGGGACGCCCCTTCAATCGCTACCAATTCAAAATTTAGACATGTCGACTAATTTAGTAACCCGAAAAGAACTGCTCGATCAAATTTTGCAAACGTATTGGAAACGATGGCACATGGAATATCTACATAATTTGCAAGTTCGTCAAAAATGGAATAAGCCATCTTCTCCAATAAAGGTCGGTACGGTCGTAGTTTTGCGGACGGATAACACCCCACCGTTGCATTGGCCATTAGGGGTCGTTCAAGAGGTCTTTCCTGGCAAGGATGGGATAGTTCGCGTCGCCAGCGTCAAAACTCCCAATGGTCTTTATAAACGACCTATAGTTCGTCTATGTCCCCTTCCAAATCAGTGATCGTTTTGATCCTATAATTTTGTTTTTAGTTATTTGTTCTTTGGGTGGATGCAATTACTTGCAGTTTAATTTAATTTAATATTTATTATTATTATGCGGAAGGGAACTTATATTTCTTTTCTTTAGTTGATAATTTAGTTTTAGTTAACTTCATTCCTTAACGGTCGGGGGGAATGTTAGCGCCTCTTTTCATTTAGGGGTTTTTGTAATCTTCTTACTAAGAGATAAGAGTAGTAGTAGTCGAGAAGCGATCGGGTGGCAGCCACACGCCGCATTTTACAGTGCATTTATTAATCGTTAATTTAATTGTGCCGTACCGTCAAGGTTCTCTTTTTTTTCCTATTCTTCCTCTTTCCTTACTTCTTCCTTCTTACATCGATCTGCACTTTGACGGACCACTCGGTAAGTTTTTTTTTTTGTGTTGTTTTAAATAGCCTTTCTTTTACGCATTAACACAGACTAAAAACGTATTAATCTGGCATAAAAGAGCAATTTATGTATCACTTTGGATAAAGGCAGCTAATCCTATTCGTTTCATTGCTTAAAATAGACAAAATTGTTAATAAATCTAACAAAAACGCTGTATTCTAGCACAAAATACTAATTACATTATAGTTTCGACGAGAATAGCTAATTTGGAATGATTCTATGCTTCCAAACGAGTAAATTTTTAATAAACAGATGCCAAACATCATGTTTTGTCCTATAAAGACATTTTATATTGCAGTTTGTATTAAAACAAAATATTTTCGTTGATTCTTTGTTAGAAGCAGCAAACCTAACATTAAAGAATCTGAAAACTTTGTATTCGGACACAAACCACCGAATTTTGTTTCAGTTTAGACAAAAACGGTTGATTTTCGACAATATTTTGCTTTGAACAAGAAAGCTTATATCAAACTGACTAAAAACGTCTTATTTTAGCACAAAACAAAAGATTTGCGTTATAGTCTTAAAGCTGATTCATGCCACAGTTTGGATAAAAACCAATTATTTTTGTTAATTCATTGTTACAAACAAGAAACCTTACATCAAAGAAACTGAAAACCCCTTATTTAGGCACAGAAATTCGAATTACGTTTCAGTCTGGACAAAAACTGCTTATTTTAGACGATCCTTTGTTTTGAACACGAAAACTTACATTAAAAAGATTAAAAACGTCTTATTCTGGCTGAAAACTGCAAATTATATATTACTCTAGATAAATGCAATTTATCCTGATTACTCCTTTACTTAGAATAGAGTAAACTTGTATAAAACTTAATGAAAACTTTAAATTTCGTCTCAAAGAAATAATTTACGTTATAGTTTTGACCAGCACTGTTTATTTCAAACAAAATTATGATTCGAAACTAATGAACTTTTATGGGGCAGATGCAAAACCACATATTACCATATAAAGCGTTGTTTTAAAGCAAAGTATTACCTTTTGCAACAAGAAATTTCACGTCAAAGAAACTGAAAACTTCGTATCCATACATAAATATCTAATTACGTATCAGTTTAGGCAAATACAGCTTATTTTAAACGATTCCTTGCTATAAACAAGAAAAATTTTATCAAGCATATTGAAAACGTCTTATTCTCGAAAATAAGAGCAAATTATGTATCAGTTTTAACAAAAGCGGATTACTCCGTTTGATTCTATGCTTAGAGTAGAGTAAACTACTATAAAACGTAATGAAAACTCTATATTCAAGCTCAAAAGAACAAATTACGTTATAGTTTTGACAAAAAAAAATATTTCGGACGATTACATACTTCGAAGTAAGCAAACTTTAATTGAACATGTGCAAAAGCTAATACTTTGCTTTAAAATAATGATTTATGTGGTAATATGGTATTTTGCATCTGTCCTATAAAAGTTTACCCGTTTCGCTCCATTAAATCATTAGAAATAAATTATTTTGACACAACAACAACACAAATAATTTGTTTTTGTTAAAACTGTAACATAAGTCGCTCTTATAAAACGAACTAAGACGTTTGGCATCTGTTTAGTGAAAGTTTTCTCGTTTGGGGGCATAAAATCGTTTGAAATTAACAGTTCTGGTCAAAACTATTACGTAAATTATTTCTTTGTATCACTTTAAAGATTTGCGTTATAGTCTTGACGAGAACTGTTAATTTCAAACGATTCTATGCTTTGAAACCAGTATACTTTCACTGAACAGAGGCAAAACGTCTGATTTCGCCTTTAAAAAACGATTTATGTCACAGTTTGGATTAAAACCAATGATTTTCGTTTATTCATTGTTACAAACAAGAAACCTTACATCAAAGAAACTGAAAATCAGGCCCAGAAAATCAAATTACGTTTCAGTCTGGACACAAATTGCTTATTTTAGACGATTCTTTCTTTTGAACACGAAAACTTACATTAAAAAGATTAAAAACGTCTTATTCTGGCTCAAAACTGCAAATTATGTATTACTTTGGATAAAAGCAGTTTATCCTGATTACTCCTTTGCTTAGAATAGAGCAAACTTGTATAAAACTAAATGAAAACTTTAAATTTCGTCTCAAAGAAATAATTTACGTTATAGTTTTGACCAGAACTGTTAATTTCAAACGATTTTATGCCCCCAAACGAGAAAACTTTCACTAAACAGATGCCAAACGTCTTAGTTAGTTTTATAAAAACGACATGTTACAGTTTAAACAAAAAAATTATTTTCGTTGTGTCAAAATAATTTATTTCGAATGATTCAATGGAGCGAAACGAGTAAACTTTTATAGGACAGATGCAAAATACCATATTACCACATAAATCGTTATTTCAAAGCAAAGTATTAGCTTTTGCACTTGTTCAATTAAAGTTTGCTTACTTCGAAATATGTAGTCGTCCGAAATATTTTTTTTTTTGTCAAAACTATAACGTAATTTGTTCTTTTGAGCTTGAATTTAGAGTTTTCATTACGTTTTATAGTAGTTTACTCTACTCTAAGCATAGAATCAAACAGAGTAATCCGCTTTTGTTAAAACTGATACATAATTTGCTCTTATTTTCGAGAATAAGACATTTTCAATATGTTTGATAAAATTTTTCTTGTTTATAGCAAGGAATCGTTTAAAATAAGCTGTATTTGCCTAAACTGATACGTAATTCGATATTTGTGCATGGATACGATGTTTTCAGTTTCTTTGACGTGAAATTTCTTGTTGCAAAAGGTAATAATTTGCTTTAAAACAACGCTTTATATTGTAATATGTGGTTTTGCATCTGCCCCATAAAAGTTCATTAGTTTCGAATCATAAAATCGTTTGAAATAAACAGTGCTGGTCAAAACTATAACGTAAATTATTTCTTTGAGACGAAATTTAAAGTTTTTATTAAGTTTTATACAAGTTTACTCTATTCTAAGTAAAGGAGTAATCAGGATAAATTGCTTTTATCTAGAGTAATATATAATTTGCAGTTTTCAGCCAGAATAAGACGTTTTTAATCTTTTTAATGTAAGTTTTTGTATTCAAAACAAAGGATCGTCTAAAGTAAGCAGTTTTTGTCCAGACTGAAACGTAATTCGAATTTCTGTGCCTGAATAAGGGGTTTTCAGTTACTTTGATGTAAGGTTTCATGTTTGTAACAATGAATTAACGAAAATAATTGGTTTTTATCCAAACTGTGGCATGAATCGTTTTTAAAAGGCGAAATAAGATGTTTTTCCTCTGTACAGTGAAAGTTTACTCGTTTCAAAGCATAGAACCGTTTGAAATTAACAGCTCTCGTTAAGACTATAACGCAAATCTTTTGTTTTGTGCTAAAATAAGACGTTTTTAGTCAGTTTGATATAAGTTTTCTTGTTCAAAGCAAAATATTGTCGAAAATCAACCGTTTTTGTCTAAACTGATACAAAATTCGGTGGTTTGTGTCCGAATACAAAGTTTTCAGATTCTTTAATGTTAGGTTTGCTGCTTCTAACAAAGAATCAACGAAAATATTTTGTTTTAATACAAACTGCAATATAAAATGTCTTTATAGGACAAAACATGATGTTTGGCATCTGTTTAATAAAAATTTACTCGTTTGGAAGCATAGAATCATTCCAAATAAGCTATTCTCGTCGAAACTATAATGTAATTAGTATTTTGTGCTAGAATACAGCGTTTTTGTTAGATTTATTAACAATTTTGTCTATTTTAAGCAATAAAACGAATAGGATTAGCTGCCTTTATCCGAAGTGATACATAAATTGCTCTTTTATGCCAGATTAATACGTTTTTAGTCTGTTCGATGTAAGTTTTCTTGTTCAAAGCAAAAGATCGTCTAAAATAAGCCGTTTTTGTTTGAACTGATAAACAATTCAGACTGAGACTCAACAAAAATAATTTGTTTTAATCCAAACTGATACTTTTTGACCCTATAAGAGTCCTATAAGAGTCCGAAATACGCCGATCTCGTCAAGTCTATAACGTAATTCGTTTTTTTGTGTCAGAATACGACGTTTTCTGTCTGTTTAATATAAGTTTTTAATAATAATAATAATAACAATAATAATAATAATAATAATAATAATAATAATAATAATAATAATAATAATAATAATAGTAATAATAATAATAATATTAATAATAATAATAATGAAAATAATAATAGTAATAAAAGTAAGCTTAGTTTTCTAAGCAAAAATGAAGCTTATTTTGTGTGTTATATGAGCGTTTTCTCATTTCTATGCAAGAAATCATCTGTGATCTGTGTTTTTAGGCAACAAATTGTCTAAAATTAATAACTCATTTTAAAACTGGTATAAAAACATTTACTATACAAAAGTTATAATCAGTTTTTAGTAATAATAAAATTAATAATAATAATAATAATAATAATAATAATAATAATAATAATAATAATAATAATAATAATAAAAATAATAGTAATAATAATAATAATAATAATAATAATAATAATAATAATAATAATAATAATAATAATAATAATAGTAATAGTAACATAAGTAATAATAATAATAATACTTTTAATAAGGAAAAATGGGGCTTATTTTGTGTGTTACATGAGCGTTTTCTCATTTCTATGCAAAAGATCATGTGTGATCTGTGTTTTTAGGCTAACCCATTTTATAGTTTTTAATATTTAACAAAAATTTGCTTTAAAATAAAATGTTTGAAAAACTAAAATTAAACTAAATTAATTGTGTCTAACACTTTAGTAGAGGAAAAAGGAGGAGACATAAAAGTCACTAAAGTCTTAGAGTTGTCTTTAGTCGTCATATTAATAACAATAACATTTATAATAACAATACTAGTAGTACTAAATTTGCTTATATGCAAGCGCTTACTTAAGGTAACAGTTTTTTTGTTTTTTGCTTATATCTCGAAAACAGTTACTCCTAACAATTTTTACTTTTTCACCAAAATTAAAGGTGATAAAATTTCCTACAAAATAGTTATTTGCATTTTTCATGTAGAACTAACCATAAGCGAGATATAAGTTTGAAAATAATTAATAATTAAAAAAAAGTGTTTTAACAGAAAATGTCTTGTGATTTAAAATACACTTAATTTATTGGGTCCAATACTTTATTAGAAGAAAAAGGAGGTAACATAAAAGTCACTGAAGTCTTCAGAGTCGTTTTTAAATGCTGCATTTTTGTCTTCGTCTCAAACATTGAAAACTGAATTACATTTTTGTTCAGTAACAGTTACAGTTTTCTTATTGGTTTTTTGCTTATATCTCGAAAACAGTTACTCCTATCAAATTTTATCTTTCTTTCAAAATTAAAGCTGATAAAATTTCCAACAAAATAGTTATTTACATTTTTCTTGTAGGACCAAGAATAAACGAGTTATAGAGTTGGATATAAATAATATTTAACAAAAATTTGCTTTAAAATAAAATGCTTGAAAAACCGGAATTAAACTAAATTAATTGTGTCTAACACTTTAGTAGAGGAAAAAGGAGAAGACATAAAAGTCACTAAATGTTTCAGAGTCGTCTTTAGTCGTCATATTAATAACAATAACATTAATAATAATAATACTAATAGTACTAAATTTGCTTATATGCAAACGCTTAATTAAGGTAACAGTTTTTTGGTTTCTTGCTTATATCTCGAAAACAGTTACTCCTATCAATTTTTAACTTTTTTTCAAAATTAAAGCTGATAAAATTTCCTACAAAATAGTTATTTGCATTTTTTTGTAGGACCAACCATAAGCGAGTTATAGAGTTGGATATAAATAACCTTTAACAAAAATTTGCTTTAAAATAAAATGTTTGAAAAACCGAAATTAAACTAAACTAAGACTAACACTTTAGTAGAGGTAAAAGGAGAAGACATAAAAGTCACCAAAGTCTTGAGAGTCGTTTATAGTCGTCATATTAATAACAATAACATTAATAATAATAATACTAATATTACTAAATTTGCTTATATGCAAGCGCTTAATTAAGGTAACAGTTTTTTGGTTTCTTGCTTATATCTCGAAAACAGTTACTCCTATCAATTTTTAAATTTTTACTAAAATTAAAGCAAGCTGATAAAATTTTGTACAAAATAGTAATTTGCATTTTTCATGTAGGACTAACCATAAGCGAGATATAAGTTTGAAAATAATTAATATTTAAAAAAAAGTGCTTTAACAGAAAATGTCTTGTGATTTAAATACATTAAAATACACTTAATTTAATGGGTCCAATACTTTATTAGAAGAAAAAGGAGGAGGCATAAAAGTCACTAAAGTCTTCAGAGTCGATTTTAAATGCGGCATTTTTGTCTTTGTCTCAAACATTGAAAACTGAATTACATTTTTGTTCAGTAACAGTTACAGTTTTCTTATTGGTTTTTTGCTTATATCTCGAAAACAGTTACTCCTATAAAAATAAAAATAAATAAAATGTTTGAAAAACCGAAATTAAACTAAATTAATTAAGACTAACACTTTAGTAGAGGAAAAAAGAGAAGACATAAAAGTCACCAAAGTCTTGAGAGTCGTTTTTAGTCGTCATATTAATAACAATAACATTAATAATAATAATACTAATATTACTAAATTTGCTTATATGCAAGCGGTTAATTAAGGTAACAGTTTCTTGCTTATATCTCAAAAACAGTTACTCCTATCAATTGTTATCTTTTTACTAAAATTAAAGCTGATAAAATTTCCTACAAAATATTTATTTGCATTTTTTATGTAGGACTAACCATAAGCGAGATATAAGTTTGAAAATAATTAATATTTAAAAAAAAAGTGCTTTAACAGAAAATGTCTTGTGATTTAAAATACACTTAATTTATTGGGTCCAATACTTTATTAGAAGAAAAAGGAGGTGACATAAAAGTCACTGAAGTCCTCAGAGTCGTTTTTAAATGCTGCATTTTCGTCTTCGTCTCAAACATTGAAAACTGAATTACATTTTTGTTAAGTAACTGTAACAGTTTTCACTTTGGTTTTTTGCTTATATCTCAAAAACACCAAAATAGTTATTTACATTTTTCTTGTAGGACCAAGCATAAGCAAGTTATAGAGTTGGATATAAATAATATTAAACAAAAATTTGCTTTAAAATAAAATGTTTGACAAACCGAAATTAAACTAAATTAATTGTGTCTAACACTTTAGTAGAGGAAAAAGGAGGAGACATAAAAGTCATTAAAGTCTTCAGAATCGTCTTTAGTCGTCATATTAATAACAATAACATTAATAATAACAATACTATTAGTACTAAATTTGCTTATATGCAAGCGCTTAATTAAGGTAACAGTTTTTTTGTTGTTTGCTTATATCTCGAAAACAGTTACTCCTATCAGTTTTTACCTTTTCACCAAAATTAAAGCTGATAAAATTTCCTTCAAAATCGTTATTTGCATTTTTCATGTAGAACTAACCATAAGCAAGATATAAGTTTGAAAATAATTAATAATTAAAAAAAATGTGCTTTAACAGAAAATGTCTTGTGATTTAAAATACACTTAATTTATTGGGTCCAATACTTAATTAGAAGAAAAAGGAGGTGACAGTAAATGCTGCATTTTCGTCTTCGTCTCAAACATTAAATACTGAATTACACTTTGTTTAGTAACTGTTACAGTTTTCACTTTGGTTTTTTGCTTATATCTCGAAAACAGTTACTCCTATCAATTTTTATCTTTCCTTCAAAATTAAAGCTGATAAAATTTTTTACAAAATAGTTTTTTGCATTTTTTTGTAGGACCAACTATAAGCTAGTTATAGAGTTGGATATAAATAATCTTTAACAACAATTTGATATAAAAATAAAAAAAGATAAAAATTGATAGGAGTAACTGTTTTCGAGATATAAGCAAGAAACCAAAAAACTGTTACCTTAATTAAGCGTTTGCATATAAGCTAATTTAGTACTAAAGACATTTTCTGTTAAAGCACTTTTTTTTTAAATATTAATTATTTTCAATCATATATCTCGCTTATGGTTAGTCCTACATGAAAAATGCAAATAACTATTTTGTAGGAAATTTTATCAGCTTGAATTTTAGTAAAAAGATAAAAATTGATAGGAGTAACTGTTTTCGAGATATAAGCAAGAAACCAAAACACTGTTACCTTAATTAAGCGTTTGCATATAAGCAAATTTAGTACTATTAGTATTATTATTATTAATGTTATTGTTATTAATATGACAACTAAAGACAACTCTGAAACCTTTAGTGACTTTTATGTCTTTTCCTTTTTTCTCTACTAAAGTGTTAGACACAGTTAAATTAGTTTAATTTCAGTTTTTCAAACATTTTATTTTAAAGCAAATTTTTGTTAAATATTATTTATATCCAACTCTATAACTCGCTTATGGTTGGTCCTACAAGAAAAATGTAAATAACTATTTTGTAGAATATTTTATCAGCTTTAATTTTGAAAAAAAGACAAAAATTCATAGGAGTAACTGTTTTCGAGATATAAGCAAGAAACCAAAAAACTGTTACCTTAATAAAGCGCTTGCATATAAGCAGATTTAGTACTATTAGTATTATTATTATTAATGTTATTGTTATTAATATGACGACTAAAAACGATTCTGAAGACTTTGGTGACTTTTATGTCTTTTTCTTTTTTCTCTACTAAAGTGTTAGACACAATTAATTTAGTTTAATTTCAGTATTTCAAACATTTTATTTTTAAGCAAGTTTTTGTTAAATATTATTTATATCTAACTTTATAACTCGCTTATGGTTGGTCCTACAAGAAAAATGCAAATAACTATTTTGTAGGAAATGTTATCAGCTTTAATTTTGAAAGAAAGATAAAAATTGATAGGAGTAACTGTTTTCGAGATATAAGCAAAAAACCAAAGTAAAAACTGTTACCGTTTCAGAACAAAAATGTAATTCAGTTTTCAATGTTTGAGACGAAGACGAAAATGCAGCATTTAAAATCGACTCTGAAGACTTCAGTGACTTATATGTCACCCCCTTTTTTTTTTTAATAAAGTATTGGACCTAATAAATTAAGTGTATTTTAAATCACAAGACATTTTCTGTTAAAGCACTTTTTTTTTAAATATTAATTATTTTCAATCATATATCTCGCTTATGGTTAGTCCTACATGAAAAATGCAAATAACTATTTTGTAGGAAATTTTATCAGCTTGAATTTTAGTAAAAAGATAAAAATTGATAGGAGTAACTGTTTTCGAGATATAAGCAAAAAACCAAAGTAAAAACTGTTACCGTTTCAGAACAAAAATGTAATTCAGTTTTCAATGTTTGAGACGAAGACGAAAATGCAGCATTTAAAATCGACTCTGAAGACTTCAGTGACTTATATGTCACCCCCTTTTTTTTTTTAATAAAGTATTGGACCTAATAAATTAAGTGTATTTTAAATCACAAGACATTTTCTGTTAAAGCACTTTTTTTTTAAATATTAATTATTTTCAATCATATATCTCGCTTATGGTTAGTCCTACAAGAAAAATGCAAATAACTATTTTGTAGGAAATGTTATCAGCTTTAATTTTGAAAGAAAGATAAAAATTGATAGGAGTAACTGTTTTCGAGATATAAGCAAAAAACCAATAAGAAAACTGTGACTGTTACTGAACAAAAATGTAATTCAGTTTTCAATGTTTGAGACGAAGACGAAACTGCAACATTTAAAAACGACTCTGAAGACTTCAGTGACTTTTATGTCACTTCCTTTTTCTTCTAATAAAGTATTGGACCCAATAAATTAAGTGTATTTTAAATCACAAGACATTTTCTGTTAAAGCACTTTTTTTTTAAATATTAATTATTTTCAATCATATATCTCGCTTATGGTTAGTCCTACATGAAAAATGCAAATGACTATTTTGTAGGAAATTTTATCAGCTTGAATTTTAGTAAAAAGATAAAAATTGATAGAAGTAACTGTTTTCGAGACATAAGCAAGAAACCAAAACACTGTTACCTTAATTAAGCGTTTGCATATAAGCATATTTAGTACTATTAGTATTATTATTATTAATGTTATTGTTATTAATATGACAACTAAAGACAACTCTGAAACCTTTAGTGACTTTTATGTCTTTTTCTTTTTCCTCTACTAAAGTGTTAGACTCAATTAATTTAGTTTAATTTCGGTTTTTCAAACATGTTATTTTAAAGCAAATTTTTGTTAAATATTATTTATATCCAACTCTATAACTCGCTTATGGTTGGTCCTACAAAAAAATGCAAATAACTATTTTGTAGGAAATTTTATTAGCTTTAATTTTGAAAAAAAGATAAAAATTGATAGGAGTAACTGTTTTCGAGATATAAGCAAGAAACCAAAAAAATGTTACGTTAATTAAGCGTTGGCATATAAGCAAATTTAGTACTATTAGTATTATTATTATTAATGTTATTGTTATTAATATGACGACTAAAGACGACTCTGAAACATTTAGTGACTTTTATGTCTTCTCCTTTTTCCTCTACTAAAGTGTTAGACACAATTAATTTAGTTTAATTCCGGTTTTTCAAGCATTTTATTTTAAAGCAAATTTTTGTTAAATATTATTTATATCCAACTCTATAACTCGTTTATGCTTGGTCCTACAAGAAAAATGTAAATAACTATTTTGTTGGAAATTTTATCAGCTTTAATTTTGAAAGAAAGATAAAATTTGATAGGAGTAACTGTTTTCGAGATATAAGCAAAAAACCAATAAGAAAACTGTAACTGTTACTGAACAAAAATGTAATTCAGTTTTCAATGTTTGAGACGAAGTCAAAAATGCAGCATTTAAAAACGACTCTGAAGACTTCAGTGACTTTTATGTCACCTCCTTTTTCTTCTAATAAAGTATTGGACCCAACAAATTAAGTGTATTTTAAATCACAAGACATTTTCTGTTAAAACACTTTTTTTTAATTAATAATTATTTTCAAACTTATATCTCGCTTATGGTTAGTTCTACATGAAAAATGCAAATAACTATTTTGTAGGAAATTTTATCACCTTTAATTTTGGTGAAAAAGTAAAAATTGATAGGAGTAACTGTTTTCGAGATATAGGCAAAAAACAAAAAAACTGTTACCTTAATTAAGCGCTCGCATATAAGCAAATTTAGTACTACTAGTATTGTTATTATAAATGTTATTGTTATTAATATGACGACTAAAGACAACTTTAAGACTTTAGTGACTTTTATGTCTCCTACTTTTTCCTCTACTAAAGTGTTAGACACAATTAATTTAGTTTAATTTCGGTTTTTCAAACATTTTATTTTAAAGCAAATTTTTGTTAAATATTAAAAACTATAAAATGGCTTAGATTGCCTAAAAACACAGATCACACATGATCTTTTGCATAAAAATGAGAAAACGCTCATGTAACACACAAAATAAGCTCCATTTTTCCTTTTTAAAAGTATTATTATTATTATTACTTTTGTTACTATTACTATTATTATTATTATTATTATTATTATTATTATTATTATTATTGTTATTATTATTATTATTATTATTATTATTATTATTATTATTATTATTAAAAACTTATATTAAACAGACAGAAAACGTCGTATTCTGACACAACTTAAAACACAGATCACACATGATCTTTTGCATAGAAATGAGAAAACGCTCATATAACACAAAATAAGCTTCATTTTGGCTTAGAAAACTAAGCTTACTTTTACTACTACTATTATTTTTATTTTTATTATTATTATTATTATTACTATTATTTTTATTATTATTATTACTATTATTATTGTTATTATTATTATTATTATTATTATTAATATTATTATTATTAAAGACCGATTATAACTTTTGTATAGTAAATGTTTTTATACCAGTTTTAAAATGAGTTATTAATTTTAGACAATTTCTTGCCTAAAAACACAGATCACAGATGATCTCTTGCATAGAAATGAGAAAACGCTCAGATGACACAAAATAAGCATCATTTTTGCTTAGAAAAACTAAGCTTTAATTTAGAAAGAAATTTATTATTATAAGTATTATTATCATTATTATTATTATTATTATTATTATTGTTTCTTTTATTACTATTATTATTATTATTATTATTATTATTATTATTATTATTATTATTAACTTTTGTATAGTAAATGTTTTTATACCAGTTTTAAAATGAGTTATTAATTTTATTCAATTTCTTGCCTAAAAACACAGATCACAGATGATCTCTTGCATAGAAATGAGAAAACGCTCATATAACACACAAAATAAGCATCATTTTTGCTTAGAAAAACTAAGCTTTAATTTAGAAAGAAATTCATTATTATAAGTATTATTATCATTATTATTATTATTTCTTTTATTACTATTATTATTATTATTATTATTATTATTATTATTATTATTATTACTATTATTATTATTATTATTATTATTATTATTATTATTATTATTATTATTATTAACTTTTGTATAGTAAATGTTTTTATACCAGTTTTAAAATGAGTTATTAATTTTAGACAATTTCTTGCCTAAAAATACAGATCACAGATGATTTCTTGCATAGAAATGAGAAAGCGCTCATATAACACACAAAATAAGCTTCATTTTTGCTTAGAAAACTAAGCTTACTTTTATTTCTATTATTATTTTTATTATTATTATTATTATTATTTATTATTATTATTATTATTATTATTATTATTATTATTATTATTATTATTATTATTATTATTATTATTGTTATTATTATTATTATTATTATTAATAAAAACTTATATTAAACAGACAGAAAACGTCGTATTCTGACACAAAAAAACGAATTACGTTATAGACTTGACGAGAACGGCGTATCTCGGACTCTTATAGGACTCTTATAGGGTCAAAAATTATCAGTTTGGATTAAAACAAATTATTTTTGTTGACTCTCAGTCTGAATTGTTCATCAGTTCAAACAAAAACGGCTTACTTTAGACGATCTTTTGCTTTGAACAAGAAAACTTACATCGAACAGACTAAAAACGTATTAATCTGGCTTAAAAGAGCAATTTATGTATCACTTTGGATAAAGGCAGCTAATCCTATTCGTTTCATTGCTTAAAATAGACAAAATTGTTAATAAATCTAACAAAAACGCTGTATTCTAGCACAAAATACTAATTACATTATAGTTTCGACGAGAATAGCTTATTTGGAATGATTCTATGCTTCCAAACGAGTAAATTTTTAATAAACAGATGCCAAACATCATGTTTTGTCCTATAAAGACATTTTATATTGCAGTTTGTATTAAAACAAAATATTTTCGTTGATTCTTTGTTAGAAGCAGCAAACCTAACATTAAAGAATCTGAAAACTTTGTATTCGGACACAAACCACCGAATTTTGTTTCAGTTTAGACAAAAACGGTTGATTTTCGACAATATTTTGCTTTGAACAAGAAAGCTTATATCAAACTGACTAAAAACGTCTTATTTTAGCACAAAACAAAAGATTTGCGTTATAGTCTTAAAGCTGATTCATGCCACAGTTTGGATAAAAACCAATTATTTTTGTTAATTCATTGTTACAAACAAGAAACCTTACATCAAAGAAACTGAAAACCCCTTATTTAGGCACAGAAATTCGAATTACGTTTCAGTCTGGACAAAAACTGCTTATTTTAGACGATCCTTTGTTTTGAACACGAAAACTTACATTAAAAAGATTAAAAACGTCTTATTCTGGCTGAAAACTGCAAATTATATATTACTCTAGATAAAAGCAATTTATCCTGATTACTCCTTTACTTAGAATAGAGTAAACTTGTATAAAACTTAATGAAAACTTTAAATTTCGTCTCAAAGAAATAATTTACGTTATAGTTTTGACCAGCACTGTTTATTTCAAACGAAATTATGATTCGAAACTAATGAACTTTTATGGGGCAGATGCAAAACCACATATTACCATATAAAGCGTTGTTTTAAAGCAAAGTATTACCTTTTGCAACAAGAAATTTCACGTCAAAGAAACTGAAAACTTCGTATCCATACATAGATATCTAATTACGTATCAGTTTAGGCAAATACAGCTTATTTTAAACGATTCCTTGCTATAAACAAGAAAAATTTTATCAAGCATATTGAAAACGTCTTATTCTCGAAAATAAAAGCAAATTATGTATCAGTTTTAACAAAAGCGGATTACTCTGTTTGATTCTATGCTTAGAGTAGAGTAAACTACTATAAAACGTAATGAAAACTCTATATTCAAGCTCAAAAGAACAAATTACGTTATAGTTTTGACAAAAAAAATATTTCGGACGATTACATACTTCGAAGTAAGCAAACTTTAATTGAACATGTGCAAAAAGCTAATACTTTGCTTTAAAATAATGATTTATGTGGTAATATGGTATTTTGCATCTGTCCTATAAAAGTTTACCCGTTTCGCTCCATTGAATCATTAGAAATAAATTATTTTGACACAACAACAACACAAATAATTTGTTTTTGTTTAAACTGTAACATAAGTCGCTTTTATAAAACGAACTAAGACATTTGACATCTGCTTAGTGAAAGTTTTCTCGTTTGGGGGCATAAAATCGTTTGAAATTAACAGTTCTGGTCAAAACTATTACGTAAATTATTTCTTTGTATCACTTTAAAGATTTGCGTTATAGTCTTGACGAGAACTGTTAATTTCAAACGATTCTATGCTTTGAAACCAGTATACTTTCACTGAACAGAGGCAAAACGTCTGATTTCGCCTTTAAAAAACGATTTATGTCACAGTTTGGATTAAAACCAATGATTTTCGTTTATTTATTGTTACAAACAAGAAACCTTACATCAAAGAAACTGAAAACCTCTTATTCAGGCCCAGAAAATCAAATTACGTTTCAGTCTGGACACAAATTGCTTATTTTAGACGATTCTTTCTTTTGAACACGAAAACTTACATTAAAAAGATTAAAAACGTCTTATTCTGGCTCAAAACTGCAAATTATGTATTACTTTGGATAAAAGCAGTTTATCCTGATTACTCCTTTGCTTAGAATAGAGCAAACTTGTATAAAACTTAATGAAAACTTTAAATTTCGTCTCAAAGAAATAATTTACGTTATAGTTTTGACCAGAACTGTTAATTTCAAACGATTTTATGCCCCCAAACGAGAAAACTTTCACTAAACAGATGCCAAACGTCTTAGTTCGTTTTATAAAAACGACATGTTACAGTTTAAACAAAAAAATTATTTTCGTTGTTGTGTCAAAATAATTTATTTCGAATGATTCAATGGAGCGAAACGAGTAAACTTTTATAGGACAGATGCAAAATACCATATTACCACATAAATCGTTATTTTAAAGCAAAGTATTAGCTTTTGCACTTGTTCAATTAAAGTTTGCTTACTTCGAAATATGTAGTCGTCTGAAATAATTTTTTTTTGTCAAAACTATAACGTAATTTGTTCTTTTGAGCTTGAATATAGAGTTTTCATTACGTTTTATAGTAGTTTACTCTACTCTAAGCATAGAATCAAACAGAGTAATCCGCTTTTGTTAAAACTGATACATAATTTGCTCTTATTTTCGAGAATAAGACATTTTCAATATGTTTGATAAAATTTTTCTTGTTTATAGCAAGGAATCGTTTAAAATAAGCTGTATTTGCCTAAACTGATACGTAATTCGATATTTGTGCATGGATACGATGTTTTCAGTTTCTTTGACGTGAAATTTCTTGTTGCAAAAGGTAATAATTTGCTTTAAAACAACGCTTTATATTGTAATATGTGGTTTTGCATCTGCCCCATAAAAGTTCATTAGTTTCGAATCATAAAATCGTTTGAAATAAACAGTGCTGGTCAAAACTATAACGTAAATTATTTCTTTGAGACGAAATTTAAAGTTTTTATTAAGTTTTATACAAGTTTACTCTATTCTAAGTAAAGGAGTAATCAGGATAAATTGCTTTTATCTAGAGTAATATATAATTTGCAGTTTTCAGCCAGAATAAGACGTTTTTAATCTTTTTAATGTAAGTTTTTGTATTCAAAACAAAGGATCGTCTAAAGTAAGCAGTTTTTGTTCAGACTGAAACGTAATTCGAATTTCTGTGCCTGAATAAGGGGTTTTCAGTTACTTTAATGTAAGGTTTCATGTTTGTAACAATGAATTAACGAAAATAATTGGTTTTTATCCAAACTGTGGCATGAATCGTTTTTAAAAGGCGAAATAAGATGTTTTTCCTCTGTACAGTGAAAGTTTACTCGTTTCAAAGCATAGAACCGTTTGAAATTAACAGCTCTCGTTAAGACTATAACGCAAATCTTTTGTTTTGTGCTAAAATAAGACGTTTTTAGTCAGTTTGATATAAGTTTTCTTGTTCAAAGCAAAATATTGTCGAAAATCAACCGTTTTTGTCTAAACTGATACAAAATTCGGTGGTTTGTGTCCGAATACAAAGTTTTCAGATTCTTTAATGTTAGGTTTGCTGCTTCTAACAAAGAATCAACGAAAATATTTTGTTTTAATACAAACTGCAATATAAAATGTCTTTATAGGACAAAACATGATGTTTGGCATCTGTTTAATAAAAATTTACTCGTTTGGAAGCATAGAATCATTCCAAATAAGCTATTCTCGTCGAAACTATAATGTAATTAGTATTTTGTGCTAGAATACAGCGTTTTTGTTAGATTTATTAACAATTTTGTCTATTTTAAGCAATAAAACGAATAGGATTAGCTGCCTTTATCCGAAGTGATACATAAATTGCTCTTTTATGCCAGATTAATACGTTTTTAATCTGTTCTATGTAAGTTTTCTTGTTCAAAGCAAAAGATCGTTTAAATAAGCCGCTTTTGTTTGAACTGATAAACAATTCAGACTGAGACTCAACAAAAATAATTTGTTTTAATCCAAACTGATACTTTTTGACCCTATAAGAGTCCTATAAGAGTCCGAGATACGCCGATCTCGTCAAGTCTATAACGTAATTCGTTTTTTTGTGTCAGAATACGACGTTTTCTGTCTGTTTAATATAAGTTTTTAATAATAATAATAATAACAATAATAATAATAATAATAATAATAATAATAATAATAATAATAATAATAATAATAATAATAATAGTAATAATAATAATAATATTAATAATAATAATAATAAAAATAATAATAGTAATAAAAGTAAGCTTAGTTTTCTAAGCAAAAATGAAGCTTATTTTGTGTGTTATATGAGCGTTTTCTCATTTCTATGCAAGAAATCATCTGTGATCTGTGTTTTTAGGCAACAAATTGTCTAAAATTAATATCTCATTTTAAAACTGGTATAAAAACATTTACTATACAAAAGTTATAATCAGTTTTTAATAATAATAAAATTAATAATAATAATAATAATAATAATAATAATAATAATAATAATAATAATAGTAATAATAATAATAATAATAATAATAATAATAATAATAATAATAATAATAATAATAGTAATAGTAACATAAGTAATAATAATAATAATACTTTTAATAAAGAAAAATGGAGCTTATTTTGTGTGTTACATGAGCGTTTTTTCATTTCTATGCAAAAGATCATGTGTGATCTGTGTTTTTAGGCAATCTAACCCATTTTATAGTTTTTAATATTTAACAAAAATTTGCTTTAAAATAAAATGTTTGAAAAACTGAAATTAAACTAAATTAATTGTGTCTAACACTTTAGTAGAAGAAAAAGGAGGAGACATAAAAGTCACTAAAGTCTTAGAGTTGTCTTTAGTCGTCATATTAATAACAATAACAATACTAGTAGTACTAAATTTGCTTATATGCAAACGCTTAATTAAGGTAACAGTGTTTTGGTTTCTTGCTTATATCTCGAAAACAGTTACTCCTATCAATTTTTATCTTTTTACTAAAATTCAAGCTGATAAAATTTCCTACAAAATAGTTATTTGCATTTTTCATGTAGGACTAACCATAAGCGAGATATATGATTGAAAATAATTAATATTTAAAAAAGAAGTGCTTTAACAGAAAATGTCTTGTGATTTAAAGTACACTTAATTTATTGGGTCCAATACTTTATTAGAAGAAAAAGGAAGTGACATAAAAGTCACTGAAGTCTTCAGAGTCGTTTTTAAATGCTGCAGTTTCGTCTTCGTCCCAAACATTGAAAACTGAATTACATTTTTGTTCAGTAACAGTCACAGTTTTCTTATTGGTTTTTTGCTTATATCTCGAAAACAGTTACTCCTATCAATTTTTATCTTTCTGTCAAAATTAAAGCTGATAAAATTTCCTACAAATTAGTTATTTGCATTTTTCTTGTAGGACCAACCATAAGCGAGTTATAGAGTTGGATATAAATAATATTTAACAAAAATTTGCTTTAAAATAAAATGTTTGAAAAACTGAAATTAAACTAATTTAATTGTGTCTAACACTTTAGTAGAGGAAAAAGAAGAAGACATAAAAGTCACTAAAGGTTTCAAAGTTGTCTTTAATCGTCATATTAATAACAATAACATTAATAATAATAATACTAATAGTACTAAATTTGCTTATATGCAAACGCTTAATTAAGGTAACAGTGTTTTGGTTTCTTGCTCATATCTCGAAAACAGTTACTCCTATCAATTTTTATCTTTTTACTAAAATTCAAGCTGATAATATTTCCTACAAAATAGTTATTTGCATTTTTTATGTAGGACTAACCATAAGCGAGATATAAGATTGAAAATAATTAATATTTAAAAAAGAAGTGCTTTAACAGAAAATGTCTTGTGATTTAAAATACACTTAATTTATTAGGTCCAATACTTTATTAAAAAAAAAGGGGGTGACATATAAGTCACTGAAGCCTTCAGAGTCGATTTTAAATGCTGCATTTTCGTCTTCGTCTCAAACATTGAAAACTGAATTACATTTTTGTTCTGAAACGGTAACAGTTTTTACTTTGGTTTTTTGCTTATATCTCGAAAACAGTTACTCCTATCAATTTTTATCTTTCTTTCAAAATTAAAGCTGATAACATTTCCTACAAAATAGTTATTTGCATTTTTCTTGTAAGACCAACCATAAGCGAGTTATAAAGTTGGATATAAATAATATTTAACAAAAACTTGCTTAAAAATAAAATGTTTGAAATACTGAAATTAAACTAAATTAATTGTGTCTAACACTTTAGTAGAGAAAAAAGAAAAAGACATAAAAGTCACCAAAGTCTTCAAAATCGTTTTTAGTCGTCATATTAATAACAATAACATTAATAATAATAATACTAATAGTACTAAATCTGCTTATATGCAAGCGCTTTATTAAGGTAACAGTGTTTTGGTTTCTTGCTCATATCTCGAAAACAGTTACTCCTATCAATTTTTATCTTTTTACTAAAATTCAAGCTGATAAAATTTCCTACAAAATAGTTATTTGCATTTTTTATGTAGGACTAACCATAAGCGAGATATAAGATTGAAAATAATTAATATTTAAAAAAGAAGTGCTTTAACAGAAAATGTCTTGTGATTTAAAATACACTTAATTTATTAGGTCCAATACTTTATTAAAAAAAAAAGGGGGTGACATATAAGTCACTGAAGTCTTCAGAGTCGATTTTAAATGCTGCATTTTCGTCTTCGTCTCAAACATTGAAAACTGAATTACATTTTTGTTCTGAAACGGTAACAGTTTTTACTTTGGTTTTTTGCTTATATCTCGAAAACAGTTACTCCTATCAATTTTTATCTTTCTTTCAAAATTAAAGCTGATAACATTTCCTACAAAATAGTTATTTGCATTTTTCTTGTAGGACCAACCATAAGCGAGTTATAGAGTTGGATATAAATAATATTTAACAAAAATTTGCTTTAAAATAAAATGTTTGAAAAACTGAAATTAAACTAATTTAATTGTGTCTAACACTTTAGTAGAGGAAAAAGAAGAAGACATAAAAGTCACTAAAGGTTTCAAAGTTGTCTTTAATCGTCATATTAATAACAATAACATTAATAATAATAATACTAATAGTACTAAATTTGCTTATATGCAAACGCTTAATTAAGGTAACAGTGTTTTGATTTCTTGCTCATATCTCGAAAACAGTTACTCCTATCAATTTTTATCTTTTCACTAAAATTCAAGCTGATAAAATTTTCTACAAAATAGTTATTTGCATTTTTTATGTAGGACTAACCATAAGCGAGATATATGATTGAAAATAATTAATATTTAAAAAAAAAGTGCTTTAACAGAAAATGTCTTGTGATTTAAAATACACTTAATTTATTGGGTCCAATACTTTATTAGAAGAAAAAGGAAGTGACATAAAAGTCACTAAAGTCTTCAGAGTCGTTTTTAAATGCTGCAGTTTCGTCTTCGTCTCAAACATTGAAAACCGAATTACATTTTTGTTCAGTAACAGTCACAGTTTTCTTATTGGTTTTTTGCTTATATCTCGAAAACAGTTACTCCTATCAATTTTTATCTTTTTTTCAAAATTAAAGCTGATAAAATTTCCTACAAAATAGTTATTTGCATTTTTCTTGTAGGACCAACCATAAGCGAGTTATAGAGTTGGATATAAATAATATTTAACAAAAATTTGCTTTAAAATAAAATGTTTGAAATACTGAAATTAAACTAAATTAATTGTGACTAACACTTTAGTATAGGAAAAAGGAGAAGACATAAAAGTCACCAAAGTCTTTAGAGTCTTTTTTAGTCGTCATTTTAATAACAATAACATTAATAATAATAATAATACTATTAGTACTAAATTAGCTTATATGCAAACGCTTAATTAAGGTAACAGTTTTTTGGTTTCTTGCTTATATCTCGAAAACAGTTACTCCTATCAATTTTTATCTTTTTTTATTTTTATATCAAATTTTTGTTAAAGATTATTTATATCCAACTCTATAACTCGCTTATAGTTGGTCCTACAAAAAAATGCAAAAAACTATTTTGTAAAAAATTTTATCCGCTTTAATTTTGAAGGAATGATAAAAATTGATAGGAGTAACTGTTTTCGAGATATAAGCAAAAAACCAAAGTGAAAACTGAAACAGTTACTAAACAAAAATGTAATTCAGTATTTAATGTTTGAGACGAAGACGAAAATGTAGCATTTACTGTCACCTCCTTTTTCTTCTAATTAAGTATTGGACCCAATAAATTAAGTGTATTTTAAATCACAAGACATTTTCTGTTAAAGCACTTTTTTTTTAAATATTAATTATTTTCAAACTTATATCTCGCTTATGGTTAGTCCTACATAAAAAATGCAAATAAATATTTTGTAGGAAATTTTATCAGCTTTAATTTTAGTAAAAAGATAACAATTGATAGGAGTAACTGTTTTTGAGATATAAGCAAGAAACTGTTACCTTAATTAACCGCTTGCATATAAGCAAATTTAGTAATATTAGTATTATTATTATTAATGTTATTGTTATTAATATGACGACTAAAAACGACTCTTAAGACTTTGGTGACTTTTATGTCTTCTCTTTTTTCCTCTACTAAAGTGTTAGTCTTAATTAATTTAGTTTAATTTCGGTTTTTCAAACATTTTATTTATTTTTATTTTTGTAGGAGTAACTGTTTTCGAGATATAAGCAAAAAACCAATAAGAAAACTGTAACTGTTACTGAACAAAAATGTAATTCAGTTTTCAATGTTTGAGACAAAGACAAAAATGCAGCATTTAAAATCGACTCTGAAGACTTTAGTGACTGTTATGCCTCCTCCTTTTTCTTCTAATAAAGTAATGGACCCATTAAATTAAGTGTATTTTAAATCACAAGACATTTTCTGTTAAAGCACTTTTTTTTAAATATTAATTATTTTCAATCATATATCTCGCTTATGGTTAGTCCTACATGAAAAATGCAAATAACTATTTTGTAGCAAATTTTATCAGCTTGAATTTTAGTAAAAAGATAAAAATTGATAGGAGTAACTGTTTTCGAGATATAAGCAAGAAACCAAAACACTGTTACCTTAATTAAGCGTTTGCATATAAGCAAATTTAGTACTATTAGTATTATTATTATTAATGTTATTGTTATTAATATGACAACTAAAGACAACTCTGAAACCTTTAGTGACTTTTATGTCTTTTCCTTTTTTCTCTACTAAAGTGTTAGACACAGTTAAATTAGTTTAATTTCAGTTTTTCAAACATTTTATTTTAAAGCAAATTTTTGTTAAATATTATTTATATCCAACTCTATACTCGCTTATGGTTGGTCCTACAAGAAAAATGCAAATAACTATTTTGTAGAATATTTTATCAGCTTTAATTTTGAAAGAAAGACAAAAATTCATAGGAGTAACTGTTTTCGAGATATAAGCAAGAAACCAAAAAACTGTTACCTTAATAAAGCGCTTGCATATAAGCAGATTTAGTACTATTAGTATTATTATTATTAATGTTATTGTTATTAATATGACGACTAAAAACGATTCTGAAGACTTTGGTGACTTTTATGTCTTTTTCTTTTTTCTCTACTAAAGTGTTAGACACAATTAATTTAGTTTAATTTCAGTATTTCAAACATTTTATTTTTAAGCAAGTTTTTGTTAAATATTATTTATATCCAACTTTATAACTCGCTTATGGTTGGTCTTACAAGAAAAATGCAAATAACTATTTTGTAGGAAATTTTATCAGCTTTAATTTTGAAAGAAAGATAAAAATTGATAGGAGTAACTGTTTTCGAGATATAAGCAAAAAACCAATAAGAAAACTGTGACTGTTACTGAACAAAAATGTAATTCGGTTTTCAATGTTTGAGACGAAGACGAAACTGCAGCATTTAAAAACGACTCTGAAGACTTCAGTGACTTTTATGTCACTTCCTTTTTCTTCTAATAAAGTATTGGACCTAATAAATTAAGTGTATTTTAAATCACAAGACATTTTCTGTTAAAGCACTTCTTTTCTAAATATTAATTATTTTCAATCTTATATCTCGCTTATGGTTAGTCCTACATAAAAAATGCAAATAACTATTTTGTAGGAAATTTTATCAGCTTGAATTTTAGTAAAAAGATAAAAATTGATAGGAGTAACTGTTTTCGAGATATGAGCAAGAAACCAAAACACTGTTACCTTAATTAAGCGTTTGCATATAAGCAAATTTAGTACTATTAGTATTATTATTATTAATGTTATTGTTATTAATATGACGATTAAAGACAACTTTGAAACCTTTAGTGACTTTTATGTCTTCTTCTTTTTCCTCTACTAAAGTGTTAGACACAATTAAATTAGTTTAATTTCAGTTTTTCAAACATTTTATTTTAAAGCAAATTTTTGTTAAATATTATTTATATCCAACTCTATAACTCGCTTATGGTTGGTCCTACAAGAAAAATGCTAATAACTATTTTGTAGGAAATTGTATCAGCTTTAATTTTGACAGAAAGATAAAAATTGATAGGAGTAACTGTTTTCGAGATATAAGCAAAAAACCAATAAGAAAACTGTGACTGTTACTGAACAAAAATGTAATTCAGTTTTCAATGTTTGAGACGAAGACGAAACTGCAGCATTTAAAAACGACTCTGAAGACTTCAGTGACTTTTATGTCACTTCCTTTTTCTTCTAATAAAGTATTGGACCCAATAAATTAAGTGTATTTTAAATCACAAGACATTTTCTGTTAAAGCACTTCTTTTTTAAATATTAATTATTTTCAATCATATATCTCGCTTATGGTTAGTCCTACATGAAAAATGCAAATAACTATTTTGTAGCAAATTTTATCAGCTTGAATTTTAGTAAAAAGATAAAAATTGATAGGAGTAACTGTTTTCGAGATATAAGCAAGAAACCAAAACACTGTTACCTTAATTAAGCGTTTGCATATAAGCAAATTTAGTACTATTAGTATTATTATTATTAATGTTATTGTTATTAATATGACAACTAAAGACAACTCTGAAACCTTTAGTGACTTTTATGTCTTTTCCTTTTTTCCCTACTAAAGTGTTAGACACAGTTAAATTAGTTTAATTTCCGTTTTTCAAACATTTTATTTTAAAGCAAATTTTTGTTAAATATTATTTATATCCAACTCTATAACTCGCTTATGGTTGGTCTTACAAGAAAAATGCAAATAACTATTTTGTAGAATATTTTATCAGCTTTAATTTTGAAAGAAAGACAAAAATTCATAGGAGTAACTGTTTTCGAGATATAAGCAAGAAGCCAAAAAACTGTTACCTTAATAAAGCGCTTGCATATAAGCAGATTTAGTACTATTAGTATTATTATTATTAATGTTATTGTTATTAATATGACGACTAAAAACGATTCTGAAGACTTTGGTGACTTTTATGTCTTTTTCTTTTTTCTCTACTAAAGTGTTAGACACAATTAATTTAGTTTAATTTCAGTATTTCAAACATTTTATTTTTAAGCAAGTTTTTGTTAAATATTATTTATATCCAACTTTATAACTCGCTTATGGTTGGTCTTACAAGAAAAATGCAAATAACTATTTTGTAGGAAATGTTATCAGCTTTAATTTTGAAAGAAAGATAAAAATTGATAGGAGTAACTGTTTTCGAGATATAAGCAAAAAACCAAAGTAAAAACTGTTACCGTTTCAGAACAAAAATGTAATTCAGTTTTCAATGTTTGAGACGAAGACGAAAATGCAGCATTTAAAATCGACTCTGAAGACTTCAGTGACTTATATGTCACCCCCTTCTTTTTTTAATAAAGTATTGGACCTAATAAATTAAGTGTATTTTAAATCACAAGACATTTTCTGTTAAAGCACTTCTTTTTTAAATATTAATTATTTTCAATCTTATATCTCGCTTATGGTTAGTCCTACATAAAAAATGCAAATAACTATTTTGTAGGAAATTTTATCAGCTTGAATTTTAGTGAAAAGACAAAAATTGATAGGAGTAACTGTTTTCGAGATATGAGCAAGAAACCAAAACACTGTTACCTTAATTAAGCGTTTGCATATAAGCAAATTTAGTACTATTAGTATTATTATTATTAATGTTATTGTTATTAATATGACGATTAAAGACAACTTTGAAACCTTTAGTGACTTTTATGTCTTCTTCTTTTTCCTCTACTAAAGTGTTAGACACAATTAAATTAGTTTAATTTCAGTTTTTCAAACATTTTATTTTAAAGCAAATTTTTGTTAAATATTATTTATATCCAACTCTATAACTCGCTTATGGTTGGTCCTACAAGAAAAATGCAAATAACTATTTTGTAGGAAATTTTATCAGCTTTAATTTTGACAGAAAGATAAAAATTCATAGGAGTAACTGTTTTCGAGATATAAGCAAGAAACCAAAAAACTGTTACCTTAATAAAGCGCTTGCATATAAGCAGATTTAGTACTATTAGTATTATTATTATTAATGTTATTGTTATTAATATGACGACTAAAAACGATTCTGAAGACTTTGGTGACTTTTATGTCTTTTTCTTTTTTTTCTACTAAAGTGTTAGACACAATTAATTTAGTTTAATTTCAGTATTTCAAACATTTTATTTTTAAGCAAGTTTTTGTTAAATATTATTTATATCCAACTTTATAACTCGCTTATGGTTGGTCTTACAAGAAAAATGCAAATAACTATTTTGTAGGAAATGTTATCAGCTTTAATTTTGAAAGAAAGATAAAAATTGATAGGAGTAACTGTTTTCGAGATATAAGCAAAAAACCAAAGTAAAAACTGTTACCGTTTCAGAACAAAAATGTAATTCAGTTTTCAATGTTTGAGACGAAGACGAAAATGCAGCATTTAAAATCGACTCTGAAGACTTCAGTGACTTATATGTCACCCCCTTTTTTTTTTAATAAAGTATTGGACCTAATAAATTAAGTGTATTTTAAATTACAAGACATTTTCTGTTAAAGCACTTCTTTTTTAAATTTTAATTATTTTCAATCTTATATCTCGCTTATGGTTAGTCCTACATAAAAAATGCAAATAACTATTTTGTAGGAAATTTTATCAGCTTGAATTTTAGTAAAAAGATAAAAATTGATAGGAGTAACTGTTTTCGAGATATGAGCAAGAAACCAAAACACTGTTACCTTAATTAAGCGTTTGCATATAAGCAAATTTAGTACTATTAGTATTATTATTATTAATGTTATTGTTATTAATATGACAACTAAAGACAACTCTGAAACATTTAGTGACTTTTATGTCTTTTTCTTTTTCCTCTACTAAAGTGTTAGACTCAATTAATTTAGTTTAATTTCGGTTTTTCAAACATTTTATTTTAAAGCAAATTTTTGTTAAATATTATTTATATCCAACTCTATAACTCGCTTATGGTTGGTCCTACAAAAAAATGCAAATAACTATTTTGTAGGAAATTTTATTAGCTTTAATTTTGAAAAAAAGATAAAAATTGATAGGAGTAACTGTTTTCGAGATATAAGCAAGAAACCAAAAAAATGTTACGTTAATTAAGCGTTGGCATATAAGCAAATTTAGTACTATTAGTATTATTATTATTAATGTTATTGTTATTAATATGACGACTAAAGACGACTCTGAAACATTTAGTGACTTTTATGTCTTCTCCTTTTTCCTCTACTAAAGTGTTAGACACAATTAATTTAGTTTAATTCCGGTTTTTCAAGCATTTTATTTTAAAGCAAATTTTTCTTAAATATTATTTATATCCAACTCTATAACTCGTTTATGCTTGGTCCTACAAGAAAAATGTAAATAACTATTTTGTTGGAAATTTTATCAGCTTTAATTTTGAAAGAAAGATAAAATTTGATAGGAGTAACTGTTTTCGAGATATAAGCAAAAAACCAATAAGAAAACTGTAACTGTTACTGAACAAAAATGTAATTCAGTTTTCAATGTTTGAGACGAAGTCAAAAATGCAGCATTTAAAAACGACTCTGAAGACTTCAGTGACTTTTATGTCACCTCCTTTTTCTTCTAATAAAGTATTGGACCCAACAAATTAAGTGTATTTTAAATCACAAGACATTTTCTGTTAAAACACTTTTTTTTAATTAATAATTATTTTCAAACTTATATCTCGCTTATGGTTAGTTCTACATGAAAAATGCAAATAACTATTTTGTAGGAAATTTTATCACCTTTAATTTTGGTGAAAAAGTAAAAATTGATAGGAGTAACTGTTTTCGAGATATAGGCAAAAAACAAAAAAACTGTTACCTTAATTAAGCGCTCGCATATAAGCAAATTTAGTACTACTAGTATTGTTATTATAAATGTTATTGTTATTAATATGACGACTAAAGACAACTTTAAGACTTTAGTGACTTTTATGTCTCCTACTTTTTCCTCTACTAAAGTGTTAGACACAATTAATTTAGTTTAATTTCGGTTTTTCAAACATTTTATTTTAAAGCAAATTTTTGTTAAATATTAAAAACTATAAAATGGCTTAGATTGCCTAAAAACACAGATCACACATGATCTTTTGCATAAAAATGAGAAAACGCTCATGTAACACACAAAATAAGCTCCATTTTTCCTTTTTAAAAGTATTATTATTATTATTACTTTTGTTACTATTACTATTATTATTATTATTATTATTATTATTATTATTATTGTTATTATTATTATTATTATTATTATTATTATTATTATTATTATTATTATTAAAAACTTATATTAAACAGACAGAAAACGTCGTATTCTGACACAACTTAAAACACAGATCACACATGATCTTTTGCATAGAAATGAGAAAACGCTCATATAACACAAAATAAGCTTCATTTTGGCTTAGAAAACTAAGCTTACTTTTACTACTACTATTATTTTTATTTTTATTATTATTATTATTATTACTATTATTTTTATTATTATTATTACTATTATTATTGTTATTATTATTATTATTATTATTATTAATATTATTATTATTAAAGACCGATTATAACTTTTGTATAGTAAATGTTTTTATACCAGTTTTAAAATGAGTTATTAATTTTAGACAATTTCTTGCCTAAAAACACAGATCACAGATGATCTCTTGCATAGAAATGAGAAAACGCTCAGATGACACAAAATAAGCATCATTTTTGCTTAGAAAAACTAAGCTTTAATTTAGAAAGAAATTTATTATTATAAGTATTATTATCATTATTATTATTATTATTATTATTATTGTTTCTTTTATTACTATTATTATTATTATTATTATTATTATTATTATTATTATTATTAACTTTTGTATAGTAAATGTTTTTATACCAGTTTTAAAATGAGTTATTAATTTTATTCAATTTCTTGCCTAAAAACACAGATCACAGATGATCTCTTGCATAGAAATGAGAAAACGCTCATATAACACACAAAATAAGCATCATTTTTGCTTAGAAAAACTAAGCTTTAATTTAGAAAGAAATTCATTATTATAAGTATTATTATCATTATTATTATTATTTCTTTTATTACTATTATTATTATTATTATTATTATTATTATTATTATTATTATTACTATTATTATTATTATTATTAACTTTTGTATAGTAAATGTTTTTATACCAGTTTTAAAATGAGTTATTAATTTTAGACAATTTCTTGCCTAAAAATACAGATCACAGATGATTTCTTGCATAGAAATGAGAAAGCGCTCATATAACACACAAAATAAGCTTCATTTTTGCTTAGAAAACTAAGCTTACTTTTATTTCTATTATTATTTTTATTATTATTATTATTATTATTATTATTATTATTATTATTATTATTATTATTATTATTATTATTATTATTGTTATTATTATTATTATTATTATTATTGTTATTATTATTATTATTATTAAAAACTTATATTAAACAGACAGAAAACGTCGTATTCTGACACAAAAAAACGAATTACGTTATAGACTTGACGAGAACGGCGTATCTCGGACTCTTATAGGACTCTTATAGGGTCAAAAATTATCAGTTTGGATTAAAACAAATTATTTTTGTTGACTCTCAGTCTGAATTGTTCATCAGTTCAAACAAAAACGGCTTACTTTAGACGATCTTTTGCTTTGAACAAGAAAACTTACATCGAACAGACTAAAAACGTATTAATCTGGCATAAAAGAGCAATTTATGTATCACTTTGGATAAAGGCAGCTAATCCTATTCGTTTCATTGCTTAAAATAGACAAAATTGTTAATAGATCTAACAAAAACGCTGTATTCTAGCACAAAATACTAATTACATTATAGTTTCGACGAGAATAGCTTATTTGGAATGATTCTATGCTTCCAAACGAGTAAATTTTTAATAAACAGATGCCAAACATCATGTTTTGTCCTATAAAGACATTTTATATTGCAGTTTGTATTAAAACAAAATATTTTCGTTGATTCTTTGTTAGAAGCAGCAAACCTAACATTAAAGAATCTGAAAACTTTGTATTCGGACACAAACCACCGAATTTTGTTTCAGTTTAGACAAAAACGGTTGATTTTCGACAATATTTTGCTTTGAACAAGAAAGCTTATATCAAACTGACTAAAAACGTCTTATTTTAGCACAAAACAAAAGATTTGCGTTATAGTCTTAAAGCTGATTCATGCCACAGTTTGGATAAAAACCAATTATTTTTGTTAATTCATTGTTACAAACAAGAAACCTTACATCAAAGAAACTGAAAACCCCTTATTTAGGCACAGAAATTCGAATTACGTTTCAGTCTGGACAAAAACTGCTTATTTTAGACGATCCTTTGTTTTGAACACGAAAACTTACATTAAAAAGATTAAAAACGTCTTATTCTGGCTGAAAACTGCAAATTATATATTACTCTAGATAAAAGCAATTTATCCTGATTACTCCTTTACTTAGAATAGAGTAAACTTGTATAAAACTTAATGAAAACTTTAAATTTCGTCTCAAAGAAATAATTTACGTTATAGTTTTGACCAGCACTGTTTATTTCAAACGAAATTATGATTCGAAACTAATGAACTTTTATGGGGCAGATGCAAAACCACATATTACCATATAAAGCGTTGTTTTAAAGCAAAGTATTACCTTTTGCAACAAGAAATTTCACGTCAAAGAAACTGAAAACATCGTATCCATGCACAAATATCGAATTACGTATCAGTTTAGGCAAATACAGCTTATTTTAAACGATTCCTTCCTATAAACAAGAAAAATTTTATCAAACATATTGAAAATGTCTTATTCTCGAAAATAAGAGCAAATTATGTATCAGTTTTAACAAAAGCGGATTACTCTGTTTGATTCTATGCTTAGAGTAGAGTAAACTACTATAAAACGTAATGAAAACTCTATATTCAAGCTCAAAAGAACAAATTACGTTATAGTTTTGACAAAAAAAAATTATTTCGGACGACTACATATTTCGAAGTAAGCAAACTTTAATTGAACAAGTGCAAAAGCTAATACTTTGCTTTAAAATAACGATTTATGTGGTAATATGGTATTTTGCATCTGTCCTATAAAAGTTTACTCGTTTCGCTCCATTGAATCATTCGAAATAAATTATTTTGACACAACAACGAAAATAATTTTTTTGTTTAAACTGTAACATGTCGTTTTTATAAAACGAACTAAGACGTTTGGCATCTGTTTAGTGAAAGTTTTCTCGTTTGGGGGCATAAAATCGTTTGAAATTAACAGTTCTGGTCAAAACTATAACGTAAATTATTTCTTTGAGACGAAATTTAAAGTTTTCATTAAGTTTTATACAAGTTTGCTCTATTCTAAGCAAAGGAGTAATCAGGATAAACTGCTTTTATCCAAAGTAATACATAATTTGCAGTTTTGAGCCAGAATAAGACGTTTTTAATCTTTTTAATGTAAGTTTTCGTGTTCAAAAGAAAGAATCGTCTAAAATAAGCAATTTGTGTCCAGACTGAAACGTAATTTGATTTTCTGGGCCTGATTTTCAGTTTCTTTGATGTAAGGTTTCTTGTTTGTAACAATGAATAAACGAAAATCATTGGTTTTAATCCAAACTGTGACATAAATCGTTTTTTAAAGGCGAAATCAGACGTTTTGTCTCTGTTCAGTGAAAGTATAGTGGTTTCAAAGCATAGAATCGTTTGAAATTAACAGTTCTCGTCAAGACTATAACGCAAATCTTTAAAGTGATACAAAGAAATAATTTACGTAATAGTTTTGACCAGAACTGTTAATTTCAAACGATTTTATGCCCCCAAACGAGAAAACTTTCACTAAACAGATGCCAAACGTCTTAGTTCGTTTTATAAAAGCGACTTATGTTACAGTTTAAACAAAAACAAATTATTTGTGTTGTTGTTGTGTCAAAATAATTTATTTCTAATGATTCAATGGAGCGAAACGGGTAAACTTTTATAGGACAGATGCAAAATACCATATTACCACATAAATCATTATTTTAAAGCAAAGTATTAGCTTTTGCACATGTTCAATTAAAGTTTGCTTACTTCGAAGTATGTAATCGTCCGAAATATTTTTTTTTGTCAAAACTATAACGTAATTTGTTCTTTTGAGCTTGAATATAGAGTTTTCATTACGTTTTATAGTAGTTTACTCTACTCTAAGCATAGAATCAAACAGAGTAATCCGCTTTTGTTAAAACTGATACATAATTTGCTCTTATTTTCGAGAATAAGACGTTTTCAATATGCTTGATAAAATTTTTCTTGTTTATAGCAAGGAATCGTTTAAAATAAGCTGTATTTGCCTAAACTGATACGTAATTAGATATTTATGTATGGATACGAAGTTTTCAGTTTCTTTGACGTGAAATTTCTTGTTGCAAAAGGTAATACTTTGCTTTAAAACAACGCTTTATATGGTAATATGTGGTTTTGCATCTGCCCCATAAAAGTTTATTAGTTTCGAATCATAATTTCGTTTGAAATAAACAGTGCTGGTCAAAACTATAACGTAAATTATTTCTTTGAGACGAAATTTAAAGTTTTCATTAAGTTTTATACAAGTTTACTCTATTCTAAGTAAAGGAGTAATCAGGATAAATTGCTTTTATCTAGAGTAATATATAATTTGCAGTTTTCAGCCAGAATAAGACGTTTTTAATCTTTTTAATGTAAGTTTTCGTGTTCAAAACAAAGGATCGTCTAAAATAAGCAGTTTTTGTCCAGACTGAAACGTAATTCGAATTTCTGTGCCTAAATAAAGGGTTTTCATTTCTTTGATGTAAGGTTTCTTGTTTGTAACAATGAATTAACAAAAATAATTGGTTTTTATCCAAACTGTGGCATGAATCAGCTTTAAGACTATAACGCAAATCTTTTATTTTGTGCTAAAATAAGACGTTTTTAGTCAGTTTGATATAAGCTTTCTTGTCCAAAGCAAAATATTGTCGAAAATCAACCGTTTTTGTCTAAACTGAAACAAAATTCGGTGGTTTGTGTCCGAATACAAAGTTTTCAGATTCTTTAATGTTAGGTTTGCTGCTTCTAACAAAGAATCAACGAAAATATTTTGTTTTAATACAAACTGCAATATAAAATGTCTTTATATGACAAAACATGATGTTTGGCATCTGTTTATTAAAAATTTACTCGTTTGGAAGCATAGAATCATTCCAAATAAGCTATTCTCGTCGAAACTATAATGTAATTAGTATTTTGTGCTAGAATACAGCGTTTTTGTTAGATTTATTAACAATTTTGTCTATTTTAAGCAATGAAACGAATAGGATTAGCTGCCTTTATCCAAAGTGATACATAAATTGCTCTTTTATGCCAGATTAATACGTTTTTAGTCTGTTCGATGTAAGTTTTCTTGTTCAAAGCAAAAGATCGTCTAAAGTAAGCCGTTTTTGTTTGAACTGATGAACAATTCAGACTGAGAGTCAACAAAAATAATTTGTTTTAATCCAAACTGATAATTTTTGACCCTATAAGAGTCCTATAAGAGTCCGAGATACGCCGTTCTCGTCAAGTCTATAACGTAATTCGTTTTTTTGTGTCAGAATACGACGTTTTCTGTCTGTTTAATTTAAGTTTTTAATAATAATAATAATAATAACAATAATAATAATAATAATAATAATAATAATAATAATAATAATAATAATAATAATAATAATAATAATAATAATAATAATAATAGTAATAATAATAATAATAATAATAGTAATAATAATAATAATAATAATAATAATAATAATAATAATAATAATAATAATAATGATAATAATACTTATAATAATGAATTTCTTTCTAAATTAAAGCTTAGTTTTTCTAAGCAAAAATGATGCTTATTTTGTGTGTTATATGAGCGTTTTCTCATTTCTATGCAAGAGATCATCTGTGATCTGTGTTTTTAGGCAAGAAATTGAATAAAATTAATAACTCATTTTAAAACTGGTATAAAAACATTTACTATACAAAAGTTAATAATAATAATAATAATAATAATAATAATAGTAATAAAAGAAACAATAATAATAATAATAATAATAATAATAATAATAATAATGATAATAATACTTATAATAATAAATTTCTTTCTAAATTAAAGCTTAGTTTTTCTAAGCAAAAATGAAGCTTATTTTGTGTGTTATATGAGCGCTTTCTCATTTCTATGCAAGAAATCATCTGTGATCTGTATTTTTAGGCAAGAAATTGTCTAAAATTAATAACTCATTTTAAAACTGGTATAAAAACATTTACTATACAAAAGTTAATAATAATAATAATAATAATAATAATAATAATAATAATAGTAATAATAATAATAATAATAGTAATAATAATAATAATAATAATAGTAATAAAAGAAATAATAATAATAATAATAATAATAATAATACTTATAATAATGAATTTCTTTCTAAATTAAAGCTTAGTTTTTCTAAGCAAAAATGATGCTTATTTTGTGTGTTATATGAGCGTTTTCTCATTTCTATGCAAGAGATCATCTGTGATCTGTGTTTTTAGGCAAGAAATTGAATAAAATTAATAACTCATTTTAAAACTGGTATAAAAACATTTACTATACAAAAGTTAATAATAATAATAATAATAATAATAATAATAATAATAATAATAATAATAATAATAATAGTAATAAAAGAAACAATAATAATAATAATAATAATAATAATAATAATAATAATAATGATAATAATACTTATAATAATAAATTTCTTTCTAAATTAAAGCTTAGTTTTTTTAAGCAAAAATGATGCTTATTTTGTGTTATCTGAGCGTTTTCTCATTTCTATGCAAGAGATCATCTGTGATCTGTGTTTTTAGGCAAGAAATTGTCTAAAGTTAATAACTCATTTTAAAACTGGTATAAAAACATTTACTATACAAAAGTTATAATCCGTCTTTAATAATAATAATATTAATATTAATAATAATAATAATAATAATAATAATAATAATAATAATAATAATAATAATAATAATAGTAATAATAATAAAAAAGTAAGCTTAGATTTCTAAGCCAAAATGAAGCTTATTTTGTGTTATATGAGCGTTTTCTCATTTCTATGCAAAAGATCATGTGTGATCTGTGTTTTAAGTTGTGTCAGAATACGACGTTTTCTGTCTGTTTAATATAAGTTTTTAATAATAATAATAATAATAATAATAATAATAATAATAATAATAATAATAATAATAATAATAATAATAATAATAATAATAATAATAATAATAATAATAATAATAATAATAATAATAATAATAATAATAATAATAATAACAATAATAATAATAATAATAATAATAATAGTAATAGTAACAAAAGTAATAATAATAATAATACTTTTAAAAAGGAAAAATGGAGCTTATTTTGTGTGTTACATGAGCGTTTTCTCATTTTTATGCAAAAGATCATGTGTGATCTGTGTTTTTAGGCAATCTAAGCCAATTTATAGTTTTTAATATTTAACAAAAATTTGCTTTAAAATAAAATGTTTGAAAAACCGAAATTAAACTAAATTAATTGAGTCTAACACTTTAGTAGAGGAAAAAGAAAAAGACATAAAAGTCACTAAAGGTTTCAGAGTTGTCTTTAGTTGTCATATTAATAACAATAGCATTAATAATAATAATACTAATAGTACTAAATTTGCTTATATGCAAACGCTTAATTAAGGTAACAGTGTTTTGGTTTCTTGCTTATATCTCAAAAACAGTTACTCCTATCAATTTTTATCTTTTTACTAAAATTCAAGCTGATAAAATTTCCTACAAAATAGTTATTTGCATTTTTCATGTAGGACTAACCATAAGCGAGATATATGATTGAAAATAATTAATATTTAAAAAAAAAGTGCTTTAACAGAAAATGTCTTGTGATTTAAAATACACTTAATTTATTGGGTCCAATACTTTATTAGAAGAAAAAGGAAGTGACATAAAAGTCACTGAAGTCTTCAAAGTCGTTTTTAAATGCTGCAGTTTCGTCTTCGTCTCAAACATTGAAAACTGAATTACATTTTTGTTCAGTATCAGTCACAGTTTTCTTATTGGTTTTTTGCTTATATCTCGAAAACAGTTACTCCTATCAATTTTTATCTTTCTGTCAAAATTAAAGCTGATAAAATTTCCTACAAAATAGTTATTTGCATTTTTCTTGTAGGACCAACCATAAGCGAGTTATAGAGTTGGATATAAATAATATTTAACAAAAATTTGCTTTAAAATAAAATGTTTGAAAAACTGAAATTAAACTAATTTAATTGTGTCTAACACTTTAGTAGAGGAAAAAGAAGAAGACATAAAAGTCACTAAAGGTTTCAAAGTTGTCTTTAATCGTCATATTAATAACAATAACATTAATAATAATAATACTAATAGTACTAAATTTGCTTATATGCAAACGCTTAATTAAGGTAACAGTGTTTTGGTTTCTTGCTCAGATCTCGAAAACAGTTACTCCTATCAATTTTTGTCTTTTTACTAAAATTCAAGCTGATAAAATTTCCTACAAAATAGTTATTTGCATTTTTTGTGTAGGACTAACCATAAGCGAGATATAAGATTGAAAATAATTAATATTTAAAAAAGAAGTGCTTTAACAGAAAATGTCTTGTGATTTAAAATACACTTAATTTATTAGGTCCAATACTTTATTAAAAAAAAGGGGGTGACATATAAGTCACTGAAGTCTTCAGAGTCGATTTTAAATGCTGCATTTTCGTCTTCGTCTCAAACATTGAAAACTGAATTACATTTTTGTTCTGAAACGGTAACAGTTTTTACTTTGGTTTTTTGCTTATATCTCGAAAACAGTTACTCCTATCAATTTTTATCTTTCTTTCAAAATTAAAGCTGATAACATTTCCTACAAAATAGTTATTTGCATTTTTCTTGTAGGACCAACCATAAGCGAGTTATAAAGTTGGATATAAATAATATTTAACAAAAACTTGCTTAAAAATAAAATGTTTGAAATACTGAAATTAAACTAAATTAATTGTGTCTAACACTTTAGTAGAGAAAAAAGAAAAAGACATAAAAGTCACCAAAGTCTTCAGAATCGTTTTTAGTCGTCATATTAATAACAATAACATTAATAATAATAATACTAATAGTACTAAATCTGCTTATATGCAAGCGCTTTATTAAGGTAACAGTTTTTTGGTTTCTTGCTTATATCTCGAAAACAGTTACTCCTATGAATTTTTGTCTTTCTTTCAAAATTAAAGCTGATAAAATATTCTACAAAATAGTTATTTGCATTTTTCTTGTAGGACCAACCATAAGCGAGTTATAGAGTTGGATATAAATAATATTTAACAAAAATTTGCTTTAAAATAAAATGTTTGAAAAACTGAAATTAAACTAATTTAACTGTGTCTAACACTTTAGTAGAGAAAAAAGGAAAAGACATAAAAGTCACTAAAGGTTTCAGAGTTGTCTTTAGTTGTCATATTAATAACAATAACATTAATAATAATAATACTAATAGTACTAAATTTGCTTATATGCAAACGCTTAATATAGGTAACAGTGTTTTGGTTTCTTGCTTATATCTCGAAAACAGTTACTCCAATCAATTTTTATCTTTTTACTAAAATTCAAGCTGATAAAATTTCCTACAAAATAGTTATTTGCATTTTTCATGTAGGACTAACCATAAGCGAGATATATGATTGAAAATAATTAATATTTAAAAAAAAAGTGCTTTAACAGAAAATGTCTTGTGATTTAAAATACACTTAATTTATTGGGTCCAATACTTTATTAGAAGAAAAAGGAAGTGACATAAAAGTCACTGAAGTCTTCAGAGTCGTTTTTAAATGCTGCAGTTTCGTCTTCGTCTCAAACATTGAAAGCCGAATTACATTTTTGTTCAGTAACAGTCACAGTTTTCTTATTGGTTTTTTGCTTATATCTCGAAAACAGTTACTCCTATCAATTTTTATCTTTTTTTCAAAATTAAAGCTGATAAAATTTCCTACAAAATAGTTATTTGCATTTTTCTTGTAGGACCAACCATAAGCGAGTTATAGAGTTGGATATAAATAATATTTAACAAAAATTTGCTTTAAAATAAAATGTTTGAAAAACTGAAATTAAACTAATTTAATTGTGTCTAACACTTTAGTAGAGGAAAAAGAAGAAGACATAAAAGTCACTAAAGGTTTCAAAGTTGTCTTTAATCGTAATATTAATAACAATAACATTAATAATAATAATACTAATAGTACTAAATTTGCTTATATGCAAACGCTTAATTAAGGTAACAGTGTTTTGGTTTCTTGCTTATATCTCGAAAACAGTTACTCCTATCAATTTTTATCTTTTTACTAAAATTAAAGCTGATAAAATTTCCTACAAAATAGTTAATTGCATTTTTAATGTAGGACTAACCATAAGCGAGATATAAATTTGAAAATAATTAAAATTTAAAAAAAGTGCTTCAACAGAAAATGTCTTGTGATTTAAAATACACTTAATTTATTGGGTCCAATACTTTATTAGAAGAAAAAAGAGGTGACAGAAAGATCACTGAAGTTTTTAGAGTCGTTTGTAAATGCTGCATTTTCGTCTTCGTCTCAAACATTGAAAACTGAATTACATTTTTGTTCAGTAACTGTTACAGTTTTCTTATTGGTTTTTTGCTTATATCTCGAAAACAGTTACTCCTATCAATTTTTATCTTTTTTTTTAAATTAAAGCTGATAAAGCTTCCTACAAAATAGTTGTTTGCATTTTTCTTGTAGGACCAACCATAAGCGAGTTATAGAGTTGGATATAAATAATATTTAACAAAAATTTGCTTTAAATAAAATGTTTGAAAAACCGAAATTAAACTAAATTAATTGAGTCTAACACTTTAGTAGAGAAAAAAGAAAAAGACATAAAAGTCACCAAAGTCTTCAGAATCGTTTTTAGTCGTCATATTAATAACAATAACATTATTAATAATAATACTAATAGTACTAAATCTGCTTATATGCAAGCGCTTTATTAAGGTAACAGTTTTTTGGTTTCTTGCTTATATCTCGAAAACAGTTACTCCTATCAATTTTTATCTTTTTTTCAAAATTAAAGCTGATAAAATTTCCTACAAAATAGTTATTTGCATTTTTCTTGTAGGACCAACCATAAGCGAGTTATAGAGTTGGATATAAATAATATTTAACAAAAATTTGCTTTAAAATAAAATGTTTGAAAAACTGAAATTAAACTAATTTAATTGTGTCTAACACTTTAGTAGAGGAAAAAGAAGAAGACATAAAAGTCACTAAAGGTTTCAAAGTTGTCTTTAATCGTCATATTAATAACAATAACATTAATAATAATAATACTAATAGTACTAAATTTGCTAATATGCAAACGCTTAATTAAGGTAACAGTGTTTTGGTTTCTTGCTCATATCTCGAAAACAGTTACTCCTATCAACTTTTATCTTTTTACTAAAATTCAAGCTGATAAAATTTCCTACAAAATAATTATTTGCATTTTTTATGTAGGACTAACCATAAGCGAGATATAAGATTGAAAATAATTAATATTTAAAAAAGAAGTGCTTTAACAGAAAATGTCTTGTGATTTAAAATACACTTAATTTATTAGGTCCAATACTTTATTAGAAAAAAAGGGGGTGACATATAAGTCCCTGAAGTCTTCAGAGTCGATTTTAAATGCTGCATTTTCGTCTTCGTCTCAAACATTGAAAACTGAATTACATTTTTGTTCTGAAACGGTAACAGTTTTTACATTGGTTTTTTGCTTATATCTCGAAAACAGTTACTCCTATCAATTTTTATCTTTCTTTCAAAATTAAAGCCGATAACATTTCCTACAAAATAGTTATTTGCATTTTTCTTGTAGGACCAACCATAAGCGAGTTATAAAGTTGGATATAAATAATATTTAACAAAAACTTGCTTAAAAATAAAATGTTTGAAATACTGAAATTAAACTAAATTAATTGTGTCTAACACTTTAGTTGAGAAAAAAGAAAAAAACATAAGTCACCAAAGTCTTCAAAATCGTTTTTAGTCGTCATATTAATAACAATAACATTAACAATAATAATACTAATAGTACTAAATCTGCTTATATGCAAGCGCTTTATTAAGGTAACAGTTTTTTGGTTTCTTGCTTATATCTCGAAAACAGTTACTCCTATGAATTTTTGTCTTTTTTTCAAAATTAAAGCTGATAAAATTTCCTACAAAATAGTTATTTGCATTTTTCTTGTAGGACCAACCATAAGCGAGTTATAGAGTTGGATATAAATAATTTTTAACAAAAATTTGCTTTAAAATAAAATGTTTGAAAAACTGAAATTAAACTAATTTAATTGTGTCTAACACTTTAGTAGAGGAAAAAGGAAGAGACATAAAAGTCACTAAAGGTTTCAGAGTTGTCTTTAGTTGTCATATTAATAACAATAACATTAATAATAATAATACTAATAGTACTAAATTTGCTTATATGCAAACGCTTAATTAAGGTAACAGTGTTTTGGTTTCTTGCTTATATCTCGAAAACAGTTACTCCTATCAATTTTTATCTTTTTACTAAAATTCAAGCTGATAAAATTTCCTATAAAATAGTTATTTGCATTTTTCATGTAGGACTAACCATAAGCGAGATATATGATTGAAAATAATTAATATTTAAAAAAAAGTGCTTTAACAGAAAATGTCTTGTGATTTAAAATACACTTAATTTATTAGGTCCAATACTTTATTAGAAAAAAAGGGGGTGACATATAAGTCCCTGAAGTCTTCAGAGTCGATTTTAAATGCTGCATTTTCGTCTTCGTCTCAAACATTGAAAACTGAATTACATTTTTGTTCTGAAACGGTAACAGTTTTTACATTGGTTTTTTGCTTATATCTCGAAAACAGTTACTCCTATCAATTTTTATCTTTCTTTCAAAATTAAAGCCGATAACATTTCCTACAAAATAGTTATTTGCATTTTTCTTGTAGGACCAACCATAAGCGAGTTATAAAGTTGGATATAAATAATATTTAACAAAAACTTGCTTAAAAATAAAATGTTTGAAATACTGAAATTAAACTAAATTAATTGTGTCTAACACTTTAGTTGAGAAAAAAGAAAAAAACATAAGTCACCAAAGTCTTCAAAATCGTTTTTAGTCGTCATATTAATAACAATAACATTAACAATAATAATACTAATAGTACTAAATCTGCTTATATGCAAGCGCTTTATTAAGGTAACAGTTTTTTGGTTTCTTGCTTATATCTCGAAAACAGTTACTCCTATGAATTTTTGTCTTTTTTTCAAAATTAAAGCTGATAAAATTTCCTACAAAATAGTTATTTGCATTTTTCTTGTAGGACCAACCATAAGCGAGTTATAGAGTTGGATATAAATAATTTTTAACAAAAATTTGCTTTAAAATAAAATGTTTGAAAAACTGAAATTAAACTAATTTAATTGTGTCTAACACTTTAGTAGAGGAAAAAGGAAGAGACATAAAAGTCACTAAAGGTTTCAGAGTTGTCTTTAGTTGTCATATTAATAACAATAACATTAATAATAATAATACTAATAGTACTAAATTTGCTTATATGCAAACGCTTAATTAAGGTAACAGTGTTTTGGTTTCTTGCTTATATCTCGAAAACAGTTACTCCTATCAATTTTTATCTTTTTACTAAAATTCAAGCTGATAAAATTTCCTATAAAATAGTTATTTGCATTTTTCATGTAGGACTAACCATAAGCGAGATATATGATTGAAAATAATTAATATTTAAAAAAAAGTGCTTTAACAGAAAATGTCTTGTGATTTAAAATACACTTAATTTATTGGGTCCAATACTTTATTAGAAGAAAAAGGAAGTGACATAAAAGTCACTGAAGTCTTCAGAGTCGTTTTTAAATGCTGCAGTTTCGTCTTCGTCTCAAACATTGAAAACTGAATTACATTTTTGTTCAGTAACAGTCACAGTTTTCTTATTGGTTTTTTGCTTATATCTCGAAAACAGTTACTCCTATAAATTTTTATCTTTCTGTCAAAATTAAAGCTGATAAAATTTCCTACAAAATAAATATTTGCATTTTTCTTGTAGGACCAACCATAAGCGAGTTATAGAGTTGGATATAAATAATATTTAACAAAAATTTGCTTTAAAATAAAATGTTTGAAAAACTGAAATTAAACTAATTTAATTGTGTCTAACACTTTAGTAGAGGAAAAAGAAGAAGACATAAAAGTCACTAAAGGTTTCAAAGTTGTCTTTAATCGTCATATTAATAACAATAACATTAATAATAATAATACTAATAGTACTAAATTTGCTTATATGCAAACGCTTAATTAAGGTAACAGTGTTTTGGTTTCTTGCTCATATCTCGAAAACAGTTACTCCTATCAATTTTTATCTTTCTTTCAAAATTAAAGCTGATAACATTTCCTACAAAATAGTTATTTGCATTTTTCTTGTGGGACCAACCATAAGCGAGTTATAAAGTTGGATATAAATAATATTTAACAAAAACTTGCTTAAAAATAAAATGATTGAAATACTGAAATTAAACTAAATTAATTGTGTCTAACACTTTAGTAGAGAAAAAAGAAAAAGACATAAAAGTCACCAAAGTCTTCAGAATCGTTTTTAGTCGTCATATTAATAACAATAACATTAATAATAATAATACTAATAGTACTAAATCTGCTTATATGCAAGCGCTTTATTAAGGTAACAGTTTTTTGGTTTCTTGCTTATATCTCGAAAACAGTTACTCCTATGAATTTTTGTCTTTCTTGTCTTCTTCTTTTTCCTCTACTAAAGTGTTAGACACAATTAAATTAGTTTAATTTCAGTTTTTCAAACATTTTATTTTAAAGCAAATTTTTGTTAAATATTATTTATATCCAACTCTATAACTCGCTTATGGTTGGTCCTACAAGAAAAATGCAAATAACTATTTTGTAGGAAATTTTATCAGCTTTAATTTTGAAAAAAAGATAAAAATTGATAGGAGTAACTGTTTTCGAGATATAAGCAAAAAACCAATAAGAAAACTGTGACTGTTACTGAACAAAAATGTAATTCGGTTTTCAATGTTTGAGACGAAGACGAAACTGCAGCATTTAAAAACGACTCTGAAGACTTCAGTGATTTTTATGTCACTTCCTTTTTCTTCTAATAAAGTATTGGACCCAATAAATTAAGTGTATTTTAAATCACAAAACATTTTCTGTTAAAGCACTTTTTTTTTAAATATTAATTATTTTCAATCATATATCTCGCTTATGGTTAGTCCTACATGAAAAATGCAAATAACTATTTTGTAGGAAATTTTATCAGCTTGAATTTTAGTAAAAAGATAAAAATTGATAGGAGTAACTGTTTTCGAGATATAAGCAAGAAACCAAAACACTGTTACCTTAATTAAGCTTTTGCATATAAGCAAATTTAGTACTATTAGTATTATTATTATTAATGTTATTGTTATTAATATGACAACTAAAGACAACTCTGAAACCTTTAGTGACTTTTATGTCTTTTCCTTTTTTCTCTACTAAAGTGTTAGACACAGTTAAATTAGTTTAATTTCAGTTTTTCAAACATTTTATTTTAAAGCAAATTTTTGTTAAATATTATTTATATCCAACTCTATACTCGCTTATGGTTGGTCCTACAAGAAAAATGCAAATAACTATTTTGTAGGAAATGTTATCAACTTTAATTTTGAAAGAAAGATAAAAATTGATAGGAGTAACTGTTTTCGAGATATAAGCAAAAAACCAAAGTAAAAACTGTTACCTTAATAAAGCGCTTGCATATAAGCAGATTTAGTACTATTAGTATTATTATTATTAATGTTATTGTTATTAATATGACGACTAAAAACGATTCTGAAGACTTTGGTGACTTTTATGTCTTTTTCTTTTTTCTCTACTAAAGTGTTAGACACAATTAATTTAGTTTAATTTCAGTTTTTCAAACATTTTATTTTAAAGCAAATTTTTGTTAAATATTATTTATGTCCAACTCTATACTCGCTTATGGTTGGTCCTACAAGAAAAATGCAAATAACTATTTTGTAGGAAATGTTATCAGCTTTAATTTTGAAAGAAAGATAAAAATTGATAGGAGTAACTGTTTTCGAGATATAAGCAAAAAACCAAAGTAAAAACTGTTACCGTTTCAGAAGAAAAATGTAATTCAGTTTTCAATGTTTGAGACGAAGACGAAAATGCAGCATTTAAAATCGACCCTGAAGACTTCAGTGACTTATATGTCACCCCCTTTTTTTTTAATAAAGTATTGGACCTAATAAATTAAGTGTATTTTAAATTACAAGACATTTTCTGTTAAAGCACTTCTTTTTTAAATATTAATTATTTTCAATCTTATATCTCGCTTATGGTTAGTCCTACATAAAAAATGTAAATAACTATTTTGTAGGAAATTTTATCAGCTTGAATTTTAGTAAAAAGATAAAAATTGATAGGAGTAACTGTTTTCGAGATATGAGCAAGAAACCAAAACACTGTTACCTTAATTAAGCGTTTGCATATAAGCAAATTTAGTACTATTAGTATTATTATTATTAATGTTATTGTTATTAATATGACGATTAAAGACAACTTTGAAACCTTTAGTGATTTTTATGTCTTCTTCTTTTTCCTCTACTAAAGTGTTAGACACAATTAAATTAGTTTAATTTCAGTTTTTCAAACATTTTATTTTAAAGCAAATTTTTGTTAAATATTATTTATATCCAACTCTATAACTCGCTTATGGTTGGTCCTACAAGAAAAATGCAAATAACTATTTTGTAGGAAATTTTATCAGCTTTAATTTTGAAAGAAAGATAAAAATTGATAGGAGTAACTGTTTTCGAGATATAAGCAAAAAACCAATAAGAAAACTGTGACTGTTACTGAACAAAAATGTAATTCGGTTTTCAATGTTTGAGACGAAGACGAAACTGCAGCATTTAAAAACGACTCTGAAGACTTCAGTGACTTTAATGTCACTTCCTTTTTCTTCTAATAAAGTATTGGACCCAATAAATTAAGTGTATTTTAAATCACAAGACATTTTCTGTTAAAGCACTTTTTTTTTTAAATATTAATTATTTTCAATCATATATCTCGCTTATGGTTAGTCCTACATGAAAAATGCAAATAACTATTTTGTAGGAAATTTTATCAGCTTGAATTTTAGTAAAAAAATAAAAATTGATAGGAGTAACTGTTTTCGAGATATAAGCAAGAAACCAAAACACTGTTACCTTAATTAAGCGTTTGCATATAAGCAAATTTAGTACTATTAGTATTATTATTATTAATGTTATTGTTATTAATATGACAACTAAAGACAACTCTGAAACCTTTAGTGACTTTTATGTCTTTTCCTTTTTTCTCTACTAAAGTGTTAGACACAGTTAAATTAGTTTAATTTCCGTTTTTCAAACATTTTATTTTAAAGCAAATTTTTGTTAAATATTATTTATATCCAACTCTATAACTCGCTTATGGTTGGTCCTACAAGAAAAATGCAAATAACTATTTTGTAGAATATTTTATCAGCTTTAATTTTGAAAGAAAGACAAAAATTCATAGGAGTAACTGTTTTCGAGATATAAGCAAGAAACCAAAAAACTGTTACCTTAATAAAGCGCTTGCATATAAGCAGATTTAGTACTATTAGTATTATTATTATTAATGTTATTGTTATTAATATGACGACTAAAAACGATTCTAAAGACTTTGGTGACTTTTATGTCTTTTTCTTTTTTCTCTACTAAAGTGTTAGACACAATTAATTTAGTTTAATTTCAGTATTTCAAACATTTTATTTTTAAGCAAGTTTTTGTTAAATATTATTTATATCCAACTTTATAACTCGCTTATGGCTGGTCTTACAAGAAAAATGCAAATAACTATTTTGTAGGAAATTTTATCAGCTTTAATTTTGAAAGAAAGATAAAAATTGATAAAAGTAACTGTTTTCGAGATATAAGCAAAAAACCAATAAGAAAACTGTGACTGTTACTGAACAAAAATGTAATTCGGTTTTCAATGTTTGAGACGAAGACGAAACTGCAGCATTTAAAAACGACTCTGAAGACTTCAGTGACTTTTATGTCACTTCCTTTTTCTTCTAATAAAGTATTGGACCTAATAAATTAAGTGTATTTTAAATCACAAGACATTTTCTGTTAAAGCACTTTTTTTTTAAATATTAATTATTTTCAATCTTATATCTCGCTTATGGTTAGTCCTACATAAAAAATGCAAATAACTATTTTGTAGGAAATTTTATCAGCTTGAATTTTAGTAAAAAGATAAAAATTGATAGGAGTAACTGTTTTCGAGATATGAGCAAGAAATCAAAACACTGTTACCTTAATTAAGCGTTTGCATATAAGCAAATTTAGTACTATTAGTATTATTATTATTAATGTTATTGTTATTAATATGACGATTAAAGACAACTTTGAAACCTTTAGTGACTTTTATGTCTTCTTCTTTTTCCTCTACTAAAGTGTTAGACACAATTATATTAGTTTAATTTCAGTTTTTCAAACATTTTATTTTAAAGCAAATTTTTGTTAAATATTATTTATATCCAACTCTATAACTCGCTTATGGTTGGTCCTACAAGAAAAATGCAAATAACTATTTTGTAGGAAATTTTATCAGCTTTAATTTTGACAGAAAGATAAAAATTGATAGGAGTAACTGTTTTCGAGATATAAGCAAAAAACCAAAGTAAAAACTGTTACCGTTTCAGAACAAAAATGTAATTCAGTTTTCAATGTTTGAGACGAAGACGAAAATGCAGCATTTAAAATCGACTCTGAAGACTTCAGTGACTTATATGTCACCCCCTTTTTTTTTTAATAAAGTATTGGACCTAATAAATTAAGTGTATTTTAAATCACAAGACATTTTCTGTTAAAGCACTTCTTTTTTAAATATTAATTATTTTCAATCTTATATCTCGCTTATGGTTAGTCCTACATAAAAAATGCAAATAACTATTTTGTAGGAAATTTTATCAGCTTGAATTTTAGTAAAAAGACAAAAATTGATAGGAGTAACTGTTTTCGAGATCTGAGCAAGAAACCAAAACACTGTTACCTTAATTAAGCGTTTGCATATAAGCAAATTTAGTACTATTAGTATTATTATTATTAATGTTATTGTTATTAATATGACGATTAAAGACAACTTTGAAACCTTTAGTGACTTTTATGTCTTCTTCTTTTTCCTCTACTAAAGTGTTAGACACAATTAAATTAGTTTAATTTCAGTTTTTCAAACATTTTATTTTAAAGCAAATTTTTGTTAAATATTATTTATATCCAACTCTATAACTCGCTTATGGTTGGTCCTACAAGAAAAATGCAAATAACTATTTTGTAGGAAATTTTATCAGCTTTAATTTTGACAGAAAGATAAAAATTCATAGGAGTAACTGTTTTTGAGATATAAGCAAGAAACCAAAAAACTGTTACCTTAATAAAGCGCTTGCATATAAGCAGATTTAGTACTATTAGTATTATTATTATTAATGTTATTGTTATTAATATGACGACTAAAAACGATTCTGAAGACTTTGGTGACTTTTATGTCTTTTTCTTTTTTCTCTACTAAAGTGTTAGACACAATTAATTTAGTTTAATTTCAGTATTTCAAACATTTTATTTTTAAGCAAGTTTTTGTTAAATATTATTTATATCCAACTTTATAACTCGCTTATGGTTGGTCTTACAAGAAAAATGCAAATAACTATTTTGTAGGAAATGTTATCAGCTTTAATTTTGAAAGAAAGATAAAAATTGATAGGAGTAACTGTTTTCGAGATATAAGCATAAAACCAAAGTAAAAACTGTTACCGTTTCAGAACAAAAATGTAATTCAGTTTTCAATGTTTGAGACGAAGACGAAAATGCAGCATTTAAAATCGACTCTGAAGACTTCAGTGACTTATATGTCACCCCCTTTTTTTTTAATAAAGTATTGGACCTAATAAATTAAGTGTATTTTAAATCACAAGACATTTTCTGTTAAAGCACTTCTTTTTTAAATTTTAATTATTTTCAATCTTATATCTCGCTTATGGTTAGTCCTACATAAAAAATGCAAATAACTATTTTGTAGGAAATTTTATCAGCTTGAATTTTAGTAAAAAGATAAAAATTGATAGGAGTAACTGTTTTCGAGATATGAGCAAGAAACCAAAACACTGTTACCTTAATTAAGCGTTTGCATATAAGCAAATTTAGTACTATTAGTATTATTATTATTAATGTTATTGTTATTAATATGACGATTAAAGACAACTTTGAAACCTTTAGTGACTTTTATGTCTTCTTCTTTTTCCTCTACGAAAGTGTTAGACACAATTAAATTAGTTTAATTTCAGTTTTTCAAACATTTTATTTTAAAGCAAATTTTTGTTAAATATTATTTATATCCAACTCTATAACTCGCTTATGGTTGGTCCTACAAGAAAAATGCAAATAACTATTTTGTAGGAAATTTTATCAGCTTTAATTTTGACAGAAAGATAAAAATTCATAGGAGTAACTGTTTTTGAGATATAAGCAAGAAACCAAAAAACTGTTACCTTAATAAAGCGCTTGCATATAAGCAGATTTAGTACTATTAGTATTATTATTATTAATGTTATTGTTATTAATATGACGACTAAAAACGATTCTGAAGACTTTGGTGACTTTTATGTCTTTTTCTTTTTTCTCTACTAAAGTGTTAGACACAATTAATTTAGTTTAATTTCAGTATTTCAAACATTTTATTTTTAAGCAAGTTTTTGTTAAATATTATTTATATCCAACTTTATAACTCGCTTATGGTTGGTCTTACAAGAAAAATGCAAATAACTATTTTGTAGGAAATGTTATCAGCTTTAATTTTGAAAGAAAGATAAAAATTGATAGGAGTAACTGTTTTCGAGATATAAGCATAAAACCAAAGTAAAAACTGTTACCGTTTCAGAACAAAAATGTAATTCAGTTTTCAATGTTTGAGACGAAGACGAAAATGCAGCATTTAAAATCGACTCTGAAGACTTCAGTGACTTATATGTCACCCCCTTTTTTTTTAATAAAGTATTGGACCTAATAAATTAAGTGTATTTTAAATCACAAGACATTTTCTGTTAAAGCACTTCTTTTTTAAATTTTAATTATTTTCAATCTTATATCTCGCTTATGGTTAGTCCTACATAAAAAATGCAAATAACTATTTTGTAGGAAATTTTATCAGCTTGAATTTTAGTAAAAAGATAAAAATTGATAGGAGTAACTGTTTTCGAGATATGAGCAAGAAACCAAAACACTGTTACCTTAATTAAGCGTTTGCATATAAGCAAATTTAGTACTATTAGTATTATTATTATTAATGTTATTGTTATTAATATGACGATTAAAGACAACTTTGAAACCTTTAGTGACTTTTATGTCTTCTTCTTTTTCCTCTACGAAAGTGTTAGACACAATTAAATTAGTTTAATTTCAGTTTTTCAAACATTTTATTTTAAAGCAAATTTTTGTTAAATATTATTTATATCCAACTCTATAACTCGCTTATGGTTGGTCCTACAAGAAAAATGCAAATAACTATTTTGTAGAATATTTTATCAGCTTTAATTTTGAAAGAAAGACAAAAATTCATAGGAGTAACTGTTTTCGAGATATAAGCAAGAAACCAAAAAACTGTTACCTTAATAAAGCGCTTGCATATAAGCAGATTTAGTACTATTAGTATTATTATTATTAATGTTATTGTTATTAATATGACGACTAAAAACGATTCTGAAGACTTTGGTGACTTTTATGTCTTTTTCTTTTTTCTCTACTAAAGTGTTAGACACAATTAATTTAGTTTAATTTCAGTATTTCAAACATTTTATTTTTAAGCAAGTTTTTGTTAAATATTATTTATATCCAACTTTATAACTCGCTTATGGTTGGTCCTACAAGAAAAATGCAAATAACTATTTTGTAGGAAATGTTATCAGCTTTAATTTTGAAAGAAAGATAAAAATTGATAGGAGTAACTGTTTTCGAGATATAAGCAAAAAACCAAAGTAAAAACTGTTACCGTTTCAGAACAAAAATGTAATTCAGTTTTCAATGTTTGAGACGAAGACGAAAATGCAGCATTTAAAATCGACTCTGAAGACTCCAGTGACTTATATGTCACCCCCTTTTTTTTAATAAAGTATTGGACCTAATAAATTAAGTGTATTTTAAATCACAAGACATTTTCTGTTAAAGCACTTCTTTTTTAAATATTAATTATTTTCAATCTTATATCTCGCTTATGGTTAGTCCTACACAAAAAATGCAAATAACTATTTTGTAGGAAATTTTATCAGCTTGAATTTTAGAAAAAAGATAAAAATTGATAGGAGTAACTGTTTTCGAGATATGAGCAAGAAACCAAAACACTGTTACCTTAATTAAGCGTTTGCATATAAGCAAATTTAGTACTATTAGTATTATTATTATTAATGTTATTGTTATTAATATGACGATTAAAGACAACTTTGAAATTTTTAGTGACTTTTATGTCTTCTTCTTTTACCTCAACTAAAGTGTTAGACACAATTAAATTAGTTTAGTTTCAGTTTTTCAAACATTTTATTTTAAAGCAAATTTTTGTTAAATATTATTTATATCCAACTCTATAACTCGCTTATGGTTGGTCCTACAAGAAAAATGCAAATAACTATTTTGTAGGAAATTTTATCAGCTTTAATTTTGGAAGAAAGATAAAAATTGATAGGAGTAACTGTTTTCGAGATATAAGCAAAAAACCAATAAGAAAACTCTGACTGTTACTGAACAAAAATGTAATCCGGTTTTCAATGTTTGAGACGAAGACGAAACTGCAGCATTTAAAAACGACTCTGAAGACTTCAGTGACTTTTATGTCATTTCCTTTTTCTTCTAATAAAGTATTGGACCCAATAAATTAAGTGTATTTTAAATCACAAGACATTTTCTGTTAAAGCACTTTTTTTTTAAATATTAATTATTTTCAATCATATATCTCGCTTATGGTTAGTCCTACATGAAAAATGCAAATAACTATTTTGTAGGAAATTTTACCAGCTTGAATTTTAGTAAAAAGATAAAAATTGATAGGAGTAACTGTTTTCGAGATATAAGCAAGAAACCAAAACACTGTTACCTTAATTAAGCGTTTGCATATAAGCAAATTTAGTACTATTAGTATTATTATTATTAATGTTATTGTTATTAATATGACAACTAAAGACAACTCTGAAATCTTTAGTGACTTTTATGTCTTTTCCTTTTTTCTCTACTAAAGTGTTAGACACAGTTAAATTAGTTTAATTTCAGTTTTTCAAACATTTTATTTTAAAGCAAATTTTTGTTAAATACTATTTATATCCAACTCTATAACTCGCTTATGGTTGGTCCTACAAGAAAAATGCAAATAACTATTTTGTAGAATATTTTATCAGCTTTAATTTTGAAAGAAAGACAAAAATTCATAGGAGTAACTGTTTTCGAGATATAAGCAAGAAACCAAAAAACTGTTACCTTAATAAAGCGCTTGCATATAAGCAGATTTTGTACTATTAGTATTATTATTATTAATGTTATTGTTATTAATATGACGACTAAAAACGATTCTGAAGACTTTGGTGACTTTTATGTCTTTTTCTTTTTTCTCTACTAAAGTGTTAGACACAATTAATTTAGTTTAATTTCAGTATTTCAAACATTTTATTTTTAAGCAAGTTTTTGTTAAATATTATTTATATCCAACTTTATAACTCGCTTATGGTTGGTCCTACAAGAAAAATGCAAATAACTATTTTGTAGGAAATGTTATCAGCTTTAATTTTGAAAGAAAGATAAAAATTGATAGGAGTAACTGTTTTCGAGATATAAGCAAAAAACCAAAGTAAAAACTGTTACCGTTTCAGAACAAAAATGTAACTCAGTTTTCAATGTTTGAGACGAAGACGAAAATGCAGCATTTAAAATCGACTCTGAAGACTTCAGTGACTTATATGTCACCCCCTTTTTTTTTAATAAAGTATTGGACCTAATAAATTAGGTGTATTTTAAATCACAAGACATTTTCTGTTAAAGCACTTTTTTTTTAAATATTAATTATTTTCAATCATATATCTCGCTTATGGTTAGTTCTACATGAAAAATGCAAATAACTATTTTGTAGGAAATTTTATCAGCTTGAATTTTAGTAAAAAGATAAAAATTGATAGGAGTAACTGTTTTCGAGATATAAGCAAGAAACCAAAACACTGTTACCTTAATTAAGCGTTTGCATATAAGCAAATTTAGTACTATTAGTATTATTATTATTAATGTTATTGTTATTAATATGACAACTAAAGACAACTCTGAAACCTTTAGTGACTTTTATGTCTTTTCCTTTTTTCTCTACTAAAGTGTTAGACACAGTTAAATTAGTTTAATTTCAGTTTTTCAAACATTTTATTTTAAAGCAAATTTTTGTTAAATATTATTTATATCCAACTCTATAACTCGCTTATGGTTGGTCCTACAAGAAAAATGCAAATAACTATTTTGTAGAATATTTTATCAGCTTTAATTTTGAAAAAAAGACAAAAATTTATAGGAGTAACTGATTTCGAGATATAAGCAAGAAACCAAAAAACTGTTACCTTAATAAAGCGCTTGCATATAAGCAGATTTAGTACTATTAGTATTATTATTATTAATGTTATTGTTATTAATATGACGACTAAAAACGATTCTGAAGACTTTGGTGACTTTTATGTCTTTTTCTTTTTTCTCTACTAAAGTGTTAGACACAATTAATTTAGTTTAATTTCAGTATTTCAAACATTTTATTTTTAAGCAAGTTTTTGTTAAATATTATTTATATCTAACTTTATAACTCGCTTATGGTTGGTCCTACAAGAAAAATGCAAATAACTATTTTGTAGGAAATGTTATCAGCTTTAATTTTGAAAGAAAGATAAAAATTGATAGGAGTAACTGTTTTCGAGATATAAGCAAAAAACCAAAGTAAAAACTGTTACCGTTTCAGAACAAAAATGTAATTCAGTTTTCAATGTTTGAGACGAAGACGAAAATGCAGCATTTAAAATCGACTCTGAAGACTTCAGTGACTTATATGTCACCCCCTTTTTTTTTTAATAAAGTATTGGACCTAATAAATTAAGTGTATTTTAAATCACAAGACATTTTCTGTTAGAGCACTTCTTTTTTAAATATTAATTATTTTCAATCTTATATCTCGCTTATGGTTAGTCCTACATAAAAAATGCAAATAACTATTTTGTAGGAAATTTTATCAGCTTGAATTTTAGTAAAAAGATAAAAATTGATAGGAGTAACTGTTTTCGAGATATGAGCAAGAAACCAAAACACTGTTACCTTAATTAAGCGTTTGCATATAAGCAAATTTAGTACTATTTGTATTATTATTATTAATGTTATTGTTATTAATATGACGATTAAAGACAACTTTGAAACCTTTAGTGACTTTTATGTCTTCTTCTTTTTCCTCTACTAAAGTGTTAGACACAATTAAATTAGTTTAATTTCAGTTTTTCAAACATTTTATTTTAAAGCAAATTTTTGTTAAATATTATTTATATCCAACTCTATAACTCGCTTATGGTTGGTCCTACAAGAAAAATGCAAATAACTATTTTGTAGGAAATTTTATCAGCTTTAATTTTGACAAAAAGATAAAAATTGATAGGAGTAACTGTTTTCGAGATATAAGCAAAAAACCAATAAGAAAACTGTGACTGTTACTGAACAAAAATGTAATTCAGTTTTCAATGTTTGAGACGAAGACGAAACTGCAGCATTTAAAAACGACTCTGAAGACTTCAGTGACTTTTATGTCACTTCCTTTTTCTTCTAATAAAGTATTGGACCCAATAAATTAAGTGTATTTTAAATCACAAGACATTTTCTGTTAAAGCACTTTTTTTTTAAATATTAATTATTTTCAATCATATATCTCGCTTATGGTTAGTCCTACATGAAAAATGCAAATGACTATTTTGTAGGAAATTTTATCAGCTTGAATTTTAGTAAAAAGATAAAAATTGATAGGAGTAACTGTTTTCGAGACATAAGCAAGAAACCAAAACACTGTTACCTTAATTAAGCGTTTGCATATAAGCAAATTTAGTACTATTAGTATTATTATTATTAATGTTATTGTTATTAATATGACAACTAAAGACAACTCTGAAACCTTTAGTGACTTTTATGTCTTTTTCTTTTTCCTCTACTAAAGTGTTAGACTCAATTAATTTAGTTTAATTTCGGTTTTTCAAACATTTTATTTTAAAGCAAATTTTTGTTAAATATTATTTATATCCAACTCTATAACTCGCTTATGGTTGGTCCTACAAAAAAATGCAAATAACTATTTTGTAGGAAATTTTATTAGCTTTAATTTTGAAAAAAAGATAAAAATTGATAGGAGTAACTGTTTTCGAGATATAAGCAAGAAACCAAAAAAATGTTACGTTAATTAAGCGTTTGCATATAAGCAAATTTAGTACTATTAGTATTATTATTATTAATGTTATTGTTATTAATATAACGACTAAAGACGACTCTGAAACATTTAGTGACTTTTATGTCTTTTCCTTTTTCCTCTACTAAAGTGTTAGACACAATTAATTTAGTTTAATTCCGGTTTTTCAAGCATTTTATTTTAAAGCAAATTTTTGTTAAATATTATTTATATCCAACTCTATAACTCGTTTATGCTTGGTCCTACAAGAAAAATGTAAATAACTATTTTGTTGGAAATTTTATCAGCTTTAATTTTGAAAGAAAGATAAAATTTGATAGGAGTAACTGTTTTCGAGATATAAGCAAAAAACCAATAAGAAAACTGTAACTGTTACTGAACAAAAATGTAATTCAGTTTTCAATGTTTGAGACGAAGTCAAAAATGCAGCATTTAAAAACGACTCTGAAGACTTCAGTGACTTTTATGTCACCTCCTTTTTCTTCTAATAAAGTATTGGACCCAACAAATTAAGTGTATTTTAAATCACAAGACATTTTCTGTTAAAACACTTTTTTTTAATTAATAATTATTTTCAAACTTATATCTCGCTTATGGTTAGTTCTACATGAAAAATGCAAATAACTATTTTGTAGGAAATTTTATCACCTTTAATTTTGGTGAAAAAGTAAAAATTGATAGGAGTAACTGTTTTCGAGATATAGGCAAAAACAAAAAAACTGTTACCTTAATTAAGCGCTTGCATATAAGCAAATTTAGTACTACTAGTATTGTTGTTATAAATGTTATTGTTATTAATATGACGACTAAAGACAACTTTAAGACTTTAGTGACTTTTATGTCTCCTCCTTTTTCCTCTACTAAAGTGTTAGACACAATTAATTTAGTTTAATTTCGTTTTTTCAAACATTTTATTTTAAAGCAAATTTTTGTTAAATATTAAAAACTATAAAATGGCTTAGATTGCCTAAAAACACAGATCACACATGATCTTTTGCATAAAAATGAGAAAACGCTCATGTAACACACAAAATAAGCTCCATTTTTCCTTTTTAAAAGTATTATTATTATTATTACTTTTGTTACTATTACTATTATTATTATTATTATTATTATTGTTATTGTTATTATTATTATTATTATTATTATTATTATTATTATTATTATTATTATTATTATTATTATTATTAGTATTATTATTATTATTATTAAAAACTTATATTAAACAGACAGAAAACGTCGTATTCTGACACAACTTAAAACACAGATCACACATGATCTTTTGCATAGAAATGAGAAAACGCTCATATAACACAAAATAAGCTTCATTTTGGCTTAGAAAACTAAGCTTACTTTTACTACTACTATTATTTTTATTTTTATTATTATTATTATTATTACTATTATTTTTATTATTATTATTACTATTATTATTATTATTATTATTATTATTATTATTATTATTATTATTATTATTATTATTATTATTATTAATATTATTATTATTAAAGACCGATTATAACTTTTGTATAGTAAATGTTTTTATACCAGTTTTAAAATGAGTTATTAATTTTAGACAATTTCTTGCCTAAAAACACAGATCACAGATGATCTCTTGCATAAAAATGAGAAAACGCTCAGATAACACAAAATAAGCATCATTTTTGCTTAGAAAAACTAAGCTTTAATTTAGAAAGAAATTTATTATTATAAGTATTATTATCATTATTATTATTATTATTATTATTATTATTATTATTATTATTATTATTATTATTGTTTCTTTTATTACTATTATTATTATTATTATTATTATTATTATTATTATTATTATTATTATTATTATTATTATTATTATTATTATTATTATTAACTTTTGTATAGTAAATGTTTTTATACCAGTTTTAAAATGAGTTATTAATTTTATTCAATTTCTTGCCTAAAAACACAGATCACAGATGATCTCTTGCATAGAAATGAGAAAACGCTCATATAACACACAAAATAAGCATCATTTTTGCTTAGAAAAACTAAGCTTTAATTTAGAAAGAAATTCATTATTATAAGTATTATTATCATTATTATTATTATTATTATTATTATTATTATTATTATTTCTTTTATTACTATTATTATTATTATTATTATTATTATTACTATTATTATTATTATTATTATTACTATTATTATTATTATTATTATTATTATTATTAACTTTTGTATAGTAAATGTTTTTATACCAGTTTTAAAATGAGTTATTAATTTTAGACAATTTCTTGCCTAAAAATACAGATCACAGATGATTTCTTGCATAGAAATGAGAAAGCGCTCATATAACACACAAAATAAGCTTCATTTTTGCTTAGAAAACTAAGCTTACTTTTATTTCTATTATTATTTTGATTATTATTATTATTATTATTATTATTATTATTATTATTATTATTATTGTTATTATTATTATTATTATTATTATTGTTATTATTATTATTATTATTAAAAACTTATATTAAACAGACAGAAAACGTCGTATTCTGACACAAAAAAACGAATTACGTTATAGACTTGACGAGAACGGCGTATCTCGGACTCTTATAGGACTCTTATAGGGTCAAAAATTATCAGTTTGGATTAAAACAAATTATTTTTGTTGACTCTCAGTCTGAATTGTTCATCAGTTCAAACAAAAACGGCTTACTTTAGACGATCTTTTGCTTTGAACAAGAATACTTACATCGAACAGACTAAAAACGTATTAATCTGGCATAAAAGAGCAATTTATGTATCACTTTGGATAAAGGCAGCTAATCCTATTCGTTTCATTGCTTAAAATAGACAAAATTGTTAATAAATCTAACAAAAACGCTGTATTCTAGCACAAAATACTAATTACATTATAGTTTCGACGAGAATAGCTTATTTGGAATGATTCTATGCTTCCAAACGAGTAAATTTTTAATAAACAGATGCCAAACATCATGTTTTGTCCTATAAAGACATTTTATATTGCAGTTTGTATTAAAACAAAATATTTTCGTTGATTCTTTGTTAGAAGCAGCAAACCTAACATTAAAGAATCTGAAAACTTTGTATTCGGACACAAACCACCGAATTTTGTTTCAGTTTAGACAAAAACGGTTGATTTTCGACAATATTTTGCTTTGAACAAGAAAGCTTATATCAAACTGACTAAAAACGTCTTATTTTAGCACAAAACAAAAGATTTGCGTTATAGTCTTAAAGCTGATTCATGCCACAGTTTGGATAAAAACCAATTATTTTTATTAATTCATTGTTACAAACAAGAAACCTTACATCAAAGAAACTGAAAACCCCTTATTTAGGCACAGAAATTCGAATTACGTTTCAGTCTGGACAAAAACTGCTTATTTTAGACGATCCTTTGTTTTGAACACGAAAACTTACATTAAAAAGATTAAAAACGTCTTATTCTGGCTGAAAACTGCAAATTATATATTACTCTAGATAAAAGCAATTTATCCTGATTACTCCTTTACTTAGAATAGAGTAAACTTGTATAAAACTTAATGAAAACTTTAAATTTCGTCTCAAAGAAATAATTTACGTTATAGTTTTGACCAGCACTGTTTATTTCAAACGAAATTATGATTCGAAACTAATGAACTTTTATGGGGCAGATGCAAAACCACATATTACCATATAAAGCGTTGTTTTAAAGCAAAGTATTACCTTTTGCAACAAGAAATTTCACGTCAAAGAAACTGAAAACATCGTATCCATGCACAAATATCGAATTACGTATCAGTTTAGGCAAATACAGCTTATTTTAAACGATTCCTTGCTATAAACAAGAAAAATTTTATCAAACATATTGAAAATGTCTTATTCTCGAAAATAAGAGCAAATTATGTATCAGTTTTAACAAAAGCGGATTACTCTGTTTGATTCTATGCTTAGAGTAGAGTAAACTACTATAAAACGTAATGAAAACTCTATATTCAAGCTCAAAAGAACAAATTACGTTATAGTTTTGACAAAAAAAAATTATTTCGGACGACTACATATTTCGAAGTAAGCAAACTTTAATTGAACAAGTGCAAAAGCTAATACTTTGCTTTAAAATAACGATTTATGTGGTAATATGGTATTTTGCATCTGTCCTATAAAAGTTTACTCGTTTCGCTCCATTGAATCATTCGAAATAAATTATTTTGACACAACAACGAAAATAATTTTTTTGTTTAAACTGTAACATGTCGTTTTTATAAAACGAACTAAGACGTTTGGCATCTGTTTAGTGAAAGTTTTCTCGTTTGGGGGCATAAAATCGTTTGAAATTAACAGTTCTGGTCAAAACTATAACGTAAATTATTTCTTTGAGACGAAATTTAAAGTTTTCATTAAGTTTTATACAAGTTTGCTCTATTCTAAGCAAAGGAGTAATCAGGATAAACTGCTTTTATCCAAAGTAATACATAATTTGCAGTTTTGAGCCAGAATAAGACGTTTTTAATCTTTTTAATGTAAGTTTTCGTGTTCAAAAGAAAGAATCGTCTAAAATAAGCAATTTGTGTCCAGACTGAAACGTAATTTGATTTTCTGGGCCTGAATAAGAGAATTTCAGTTTCTTTGATGTAAGGTTTCTTGTTTGTAACAATGAATAAACGAAAATCATTGGTTTTAATCCAAACTGTGACATAAATCGTTTTTTAAAGGCGAAATCAGACGTTTTGTCTCTGTTCAGTGAAAGTATAGTGGTTTCAAAGCATAGAATCGTTTGAAATTAACAGTTCTCGTCAAGACTATAACGCAAATCTTTAAAGTGATACAAAGAAATAATTTACGTAATAGTTTTGACCAGAACTGTTAATTTCAAACGATTTTATGCCCCCAAACGAGAAAACTTTCACTAAACAGATGCCAAACGTCTTAGTTCGTTTTATAAAAGCGACTTATGTTACAGTTTAAACAAAAACAAATTATTTGTGTTGTTGTTGTGTCAAAATAATTTATTTCTAATGATTCAATGGAGCGAAACGGGTAAACTTTTATAGGACAGATGCAAAATACCATATTACCACATAAATCATTATTTTAAAGCAAAGTATTAGCTTTTGCACATGTTCAATTAAAGTTTGCTTACTTCGAAGTATGTAATCGTCCGAAATATTTTTTTTTTGTCAAAACTATAACGTAATTTGTTCTTTTGAGCTTGAATATAGAGTTTTCATTACGTTTTATAGTAGTTTACTCTACTCTAAGCATAGAATCAAACAGAGTAATCCGCTTTTGTTAAAACTGATACATAATTTGCTCTTATTTTCGAGAATAAGACGTTTTCAATATGCTTGATAAAATTTTTCTTGTTTATAGCAAGGAATCGTTTAAAATAAGCTGTATTTGCCTAAACTGATACGTAATTAGATATTTATGTATGGATACGAAGTTTTCAGTTTCTTTGACGTGAAATTTCTTGTTGCAAAAGGTAATACTTTGCTTTAAAACAACGCTTTATATGGTAATATGTGGTTTTGCATCGGCCCCATAAAAGTTCATTAGTTTCGAATCATAATTTCGTTTGAAATAAACAGTGCTGGTCAAAACTATAACGTAAATTATTTCTTTGAGACGAAATTTAAAGTTTTCATTAAGTTTTATACAAGTTTACTCTATTCTAAGTAAAGGAGTAATCAGGATAAATTGCTTTTATCCAGAGTAATATATAATTTGCAGTTTTCAGCCAGAATAAGACGTTTTTAATCTTTTTAATGTAAGTTTTCGTGTTCAAAACAAAGGATCGTCTAAAATAAGCAGTTTTTGTCCAGACTGAAACGTAATTCGAATTTCTGTGCCTAAATAAGGGGTTTTCAGTTTCTTTGATGTAAGGTTTCTTGTTTGTAACAATGAATTAACAAAAATAATTGGTTTTTATCCAAACTGTGGCATGAATCAGCTTTAAGACTATAACGCAAATCTTTTATTTTGTGCTAAAATAAGACGTTTATAGTCAGTTTGATATAAGCTTTCTTGTTCAAAGCAAAATATTGTCGAAAATCAACCGTTTTTGTCTAAACTGAAACAAAATTCGGTGGTTTGTGTCCGAATACAAAGTTTTCAGATTCTTTAATGTTAGGTTTGCTGCTTCTAACAAAGAATCAACGAAAATATTTTGTTTTAATACAAACTGCAATATAAAATGTCTTTATAGGACAAAACATGATGTTTGGCATCTGTTTATTAAAAATTTACTCGTTTGGAAGCATAGAATCATTCCAAATAAGCTATTCTCGTCGAAACTATAATGTAATTAGTATTTTGTGCTAGAATACAGCGTTTTTGTTAGATTTATTAACAATTTTGTCTATTTTAAGCAATGAAACGAATAGGATTAGCTGCCTTTATCCAAAGTGATACATAAATTGCTCTTTTATGCCAGATTAATACGTTTTTAGTCTGTTCGATGTAAGTTTTCTTGTTCAAAGCAAAAGATCGTCTAAAGTAAGCCGTTTTTGTTTGAACTGATGAACAATTCAGACTGAGAGTCAACAAAAATAATTTGTTTTAATCCAAACTGATAATTTTTGACCCTATAAGAGTCCTATAAGAGTCCGAGATACGCCGTTCTCGTCAAGTCTATAACGTAATTCGTTTTTTTGTGTCAGAATACGACGTTTTCTGTCTGTTTAATTTAAGTTTTTAATAATAATAATAATAATAACAATAATAATAATAATAATAATAACAATAATAATAATAATAATAATAATAATAATAATAATAATAATAATAATAATAATAATAATAATAATAATAATAATAATAGTAATAATAATAATAATAGTAATAATAATAATAATAATAATAATAATAATAATGATAATAATACTTATAATAATAAATTTCTTTCTAAATTAAAGCTTAGTTTTTCTAAGCAAAAATGAAGCTTATTTTGTGTGTTATATGAGCGCTTTCTCATTTCTATGCAAGAAATCATCTGTGATCTGTATTTTTAGGCAAGAAATTGTCTAAAATTAATAACTCATTTTAAAACTGGTATAAAAACATTTACTATACAAAAGTTAATAATAATAATAATAATAATAATAATAATAATAATAATAATAATAATAATAATAATAATAGTAATAATAATAATAATAATAATAGTAATAATAATAATAATAATAATAATGATAATAATACTTATAATAATGAATTTCTTTCTAAATTAAAGCTTAGTTTTTCTAAGCAAAAATGATGCTTATTTTGTGTGTTATATGAGCGTTTTCTCATTTCTATGCAAGAGATCATCTGTGATCTGTGTTTTTAGGCAAGAAATTGAATAAAATTAATAACTCATTTTAAAACTGGTATAAAAACATTTACTATACAAAAGTTAATAATAATAATAATAATAATAATAATAATAATAATAATAATAGTAATAAAAGAAACAATAATAATAATAATAATAATAATAATAATAATAATAATAATGATAATAATACTTATAATAATAAATTTCTTTCTAAATTAAAGCTTAGTTTTTCTAAGCAAAAATGATGCTTATTTTGTGTTATCTGAGCGTTTTCACATTTCTATGCAAGAGATCATCTGTGATCTGTGTTTTTAGGCAAGAAATTGTCTAAAATTAATAACTCATTTTAAAACTGGTATAAAAACATTTACTATACAAAAGTTAATAATAATAATAATAATAATAATAATAATAATAATAGTAATAATAATAATAATAATAATAATAATAATAGTAATAAAAGAAACAATAATAATAATAATAATAATAATAATAATAATAATAATGATAATAATACTTATAATAATAAATTTCTTTCTAAATTAAAGCTTAGTTTTTCTAAGCAAAAATGATGCTTATTTTGTGTTATCTGAGCGTTTTCTCATTTCTATGCAAGAGATCATCTGTGATCTGTGTTTTTAGGCAAGAAATTGTCTAAAATTAATAACTCATTTTAAAACTGGTATAAAAACATTTACTATACAAAAGTTATAATCGGTCTTTAATAAGAATAATATTAATAATAATAATAATAATAATAATAATAGTAATAATAATAATAATAATAATAATAATAATAATAATAATAGTAATAATAATAATAAAAATAATAGTAATAATAATAATAATAATAAAAATAAAAATAATAGTAGTAGTAAAAGTAAGCTTAGTTTTCTAAGCCAAAATGAAGCTTATTTTGTGTTATATGAGCGTTTTCTCATTTCTATGCAAAAGATCATGTGTGATCTGTGTTTTAAGTTGTGTCAGAATACGACGTTTTCTGTCTGTTTAATATAAGTTTTTAATAATAATAATAATAATAATAATAATAATAATAATAATAATAATAATAATAACAATAATAATAATAATAATAATAATAATAATAATAATAGTAATAGTAACAAAAGTAATAATAATAATAATACTTTTAAAAAGGAAAAATGGAGCTTATTTTGTGTGTTACATGAGCGTTTTCTCATTTTTATGCAAAAGATCATGTGTGATCTGTGTTTTTAGGCAATCTAAGCCATTTTATAGTTTTTAATATTTAACAAAAATTTGCTTTAAAATAAAATGTTTGAAAAACCGAAATTAAACTAAATTAATTGTGTCTAACACTTTAGTAGAGGAAAAAGGAGGAGACATAAAAGTCACTAAAGTCTTAAAGTTGTCTTTAGTCGTCATATTAATAACAATAACATTTATAATAGCAATACTAGTAGTACTAAATTTGCTTATATGCAAGCGCTTAATTAAGGTAACAGTTTTTTTGTTTTTTGCCTATATCTCGAAAACAGTTACTCCTATCAATTTTTACTTTTTCACCAAAATTAAAGGTGATAAAATTTCCTACAAAATAGTTATTTGCATTTTTCATGTAGAACTAACCATAAGCGAGATATAAGTTTGAAAATAATTATTAATTAAAAAAAAGTGTTTTAACAGAAAATGTCTTGTGATTTAAAATACACTTAATTTGTTGGGTCCAATACTTTATTAGAAGAAAAAGGAGGTGACATAAAAGTCACTGAAGTCTTCAGAGTCGTTTTTAAATGCTGCATTTTTGACTTCGTCTCAAACATTGAAAACTGAATTACATTTTTGTTCAGTAACAGTTACAGTTTTCTTATTGGTTTTTTGCTTATATCTCGAAAACAGTTACTCCTATCAAATTTTATCTTTTTTTCAAAATTAAAGCTGATAAAATTTCCAACAAAATAGTTATTTACATTTTTCTTGTAGGACCAAGCATAAACGAGTTATAGAGTTGGATATAAATAATATTTAACAAGAACTTGCTTAAAAATAAAATGTTTGAAATACTGAAATTAAACTAAATTAATTGTGTCTAACACTTTAGTAGAGAAAAAAGAAAAAGACATAAAAGTCACCAAAGTCTTCAGAATCGTTTTTAGTCGTCATATTAATAACAATAACATTAATAATAATAATACTAATAGTACTAAATCTGCTTATATGCAAGCGCTTTATTAAGGTAACAGTTTTTTGGTTTCTTGCTTATATCTCGAAAACAGTTACTCCTATGAATTTTTGTCTTTCTTTCAAAATTAAAGCTGATAAAATATTCTACAAAATAGTTATTTGCATTTTTCTTGTAGGACCAACCATAAGCGAGTTATAGAGTTGGATATAAATAATATTTAACAAAAATTTGCTTTAAAATAAAATGTTTGAAAAACTGAAATTAAACTAATTTAACTGTGTCTAACACTTTAGTAGAGAAAAAAGGAAAAGACATAAAAGTCACTAAAGGTTTCAGAGTTGTCTTTAGTTGTCATATTAATAACAATAACATTAATAATAATAATACTAATAGTACTAAATTTGCTTATATGCAAACGCTTAATTAAGGTAACAGTGTTTTGGTTTCTTGCTTATATCTCGAAAACAGTTACTCCTATGAATTTTTGTCTTTCTTTCAAAATTAAAGCTGATAAAATATTCTACAAAATAGTTATTTGCATTTTTCTTGTAGGACCAACCATAAGCGAGTTATAGAGTTGGATATAAATAATATTTAACAAAAATTTGCTTTAAAATAAAATGTTTGAAAAACTGAAATTAAACTAATTTAACTGTGTCTAACACTTTAGTAGAGAAAAAAGGAAAAGACATAAAAGTCACTAAAGGTTTCAGAGTTGTCTTTAGTTGACATATTAATAACAATAACATTAATAATAATAATACTAATAGTACTAAATTTGCTTATATGCAAACGCTTAATTAAGGTAACAGTGTTTTGGTTTCTTGCTTATATCTCGAAAACAGTTACTCCTATCAATTTTTATCTTTTTACTAAAATTCAAGCTGATAAAATTTCCTACAAAATAGTTATTTGCATTTTTCATGTAGGACTAACCATAAGCGAGATATATGATTGAAAATAATTAATATTTAAAAAAAAAGTGCTTTAACAGAAAATGTCTTGTTATTTAAAATACACTTAATTTATTGGGTCCAATACTTTATTAGAAGAAAAAGGAAGTGACATAAAAGTCACTGAAGTCTTCAGAGTCGTTTTTAAATGCTGCAGTTTCGTCTTCGTCTCAAACATTGAAAACCGAATTACATTTTTGTTCAGCAACAGTCACAGTTTTCTTATTGGTTTTTTGCTTATATCTCGAAAACAGTTACTCCTATCAATTTTTATCTTTTTTTCAAAATTAAAGCTGATAAAATTTCCTACAAAATAGTTATTTGCATTTTTCTTGTAGGACCAACCATAAGCGAGTTATAGAGTTGGATATAAATAATATTTAACAAAAATTTGCTTTAAAATAAAATGTTTGAAAAACTGAAATTAAACTAATTTAATTGTGTCTAACACTTTAGTAGAGGAAAAAGAAGAAGACATAAAAGTCACTAAAGGTTTCAAAGTTGTCTTTAATCGTAATATTAATAACAATAACATTAATAATAATAATACTAATAGTACGAAATTTGCTTATATGCAAACGCTTAATTAAGGTAACAGTGTTTTGGTTTCTTGCTTATATCTCGAAAACAGTTACTCCTATCAATTTTTATCTTTTTACTAAAATTAAAGCTGATAAAATTTCCTACAAAATAGTTAATTGCATTTTTAATGTAGGACTAACCATAAGCGAGATATAAGTTTGAAAATAATTAAAATTTAAAAAAAAGTGCTTCAACAGAAAATGTCTTGTGATTTAAAATACACTTAATTTATTGGGTCCAATACTTTATTAGAAGAAAAAAGAGGTGACAGAAAGGTCACTGAAGTTTTTAGAGTCGTTTGTAAATGCTGCATTTTCGTCTTCGTCTCAAACATTGAAAACAGAATTACATTTTTGTTCAGTAACAGTCACAGTTTTCTTATTGGTTTTTTGCTTATATCTCGAAAACAGTTACTCCTATCAATTGTTATCTTTCTGTCAAAATTAAAGCTGATAAAATTTCCTACAAAATAGTTATTTGCATTTTTTTTGTAGGACCAACCATAAGCGAGTTATAGAGTTGGATATAAATAATATTTAACAAAAATTTGCTTTAAAATAAAATGTTTGAAAAACTGAAATTAAACTAATTTAATTGTGTCTAACACTTTAGTAGAGGAATAAGAAGAAGACATAAAAGTCACTAAAGGTTTCAAAGTTGTCTTTAATCGTCATATTAATAACAATAACATTAATAATAATAATACTAATAGTACTAAATTTGCTTATATGCAAACGCTTAATTAAGATAACAGTGTTTTGGTTTCTTGCTCATATCTCGAAAACAGTTACTCCTATCAATTTTTATCTTTTTACTAAAATTCAAGCTGATAAAATTTCCTACAAAATAGTTATTTGCATTTTTTATGTAGGACTAACCATAAGCGAGATATAAGATTGAAAATAATTAATATTTAAAAAAGAAGTGCTTTAACAGAAAATGTCTTGTGATTTAAAATACACTTAATTTATTAGGTCCAATACTTTGTTAGAAAAAAAGGGTGTGACATATAAGTCACTGAAGTTTTCAGAGTCGATTTTAAATGCTGCATTTTCGTCTTCGTCTCAAACATTGAAAACTGAATTATATTTTTGTTCTGAAACGGTAACAGTTTTTACTTTGGTTTTTTGCTTATATCTCGAAAACAGTTACTCCTATCAATTTTTATCTTTCTTCTAAAATTAAAGCTGATAACATTTCCTACAAAATAGTTATTTACATTTTTCTTGTAGGACCAACCATAAGCGAGTTATAAAGTTGGATATAAATAATATTTAACAAAAACTTGCTTAAAAATAAAATGTTTGAAATACTGAAATTAAACTAAATTAATTGTGTCTAACACTTTAGTTGAGAAAAAAAAAAGACATAAAAGTCACCAAAGTCTTCAGAATCGTTTTTAGTCGTCATATTAATAACAATAACATTAATAATAATAATACTAATAGTACTAAATCTGCTTATATGCAAGCGCTTTATTAAGGTAACAGTTTTTTGGTTTCTTGCTTATATCTCGAAAACAGTTACTCCTATGAATTTTTGTCTTTTTTTCAAAATTAAAGCTGATAAAATTTCCTACAAAATAGTTATTTGCATTTTTCTTGTAGGACCAACCATAAACGAGTTATAGAGTTGGATATAAATAATATTTAACAAAAATTTGCTTTAAAATAAAATGTTTGAAAAACTGAAATTAAACTAATTTAATTGTGTCTAACACTTTAGTAGAGAAAAAACGAAAAGACATAAAAGTCACTAAAGGTTTCAGAGTTGTCTTTAGTTGTCATATTAATAACAATAACATTAATAATAATAATACTAATAGTTCTAAATTTGCTTATATGCAAACGCTTAATTAAGGTAACAGTGTTTTGGTTTCTTGCTTATATCTCGAAAACAGTTACTCCTATCAATTTTTATCTTTTTACTAAAATTCAAGCTGATAAAATTTCCTACAAAATAGTTATTTGCATTTTTCATGTAGGACTAACCATAAGCGAGATATATGATTGAAAATAATTAATATTTAAAAAAAAAGTGCTTTAACAGAAAATGTCTTGTGATTTAAAATACACTTAATTTATTGGGTCAAATACTTTTTTAGAAGAAAAAGGAAGTGACATAAAAGTCACTGAAGTCTTCAGAGTCGTTTTTAAATGCTGCAGTTTCGTCTTCGTCTCAAACATTGAAAACTGAATTACATTTTTGTTCAGTAACAGTCACAGTTTTCTTATTGGGTTTTTGCTTATATCTCGAAAACAGTTACTCCTATCAATTTTTATCTTTTTGTCAAAATTAAAGCTGATAAAATTTCCTACAAAATAGTTATTTGCATTTTTCTTGTAGGACCAACCATAAGCGAGTTATAGAGTTGGATATAAATAATATTTAACAAAAATTTGCTTTAAAATAAAATGTTTGAAAAACTGAAATTAAACTAATTTAATTGTGTCTAACACTTTAGTAGAGGAAAAAGAAGAAGACATAAAAGTCACTAAAGGTTTCAAAGTTGTCTTTAATCGTCATATTAATAACAATAACATTAATAATAATAATACTAATAGTACTAAATTTGCTTATATGCAAACGCTTAATTAAGGTAACAGTGTTTTGGTTTCTTGCTCATATCTCGAAAACAGTTACTCCTATCAATTTTTATTTTTTTACTAAAATTTAAGCTGATAAAATTTCCTACAAAATAGTTATTTGCATTTTTTATGTAGGACTAACCATAAGCGAGATATAAGATTGAAAATAATTAATATTTAAAAAAGAAGTGCTTTAACAGAAAATGTCTTGTGATTTAAAATACACTTAATTTATTAGGTCCAATACTTTATTAAAAAAAAAAGGGGGTGACATATAAGTCACTGAAGTCTTCAGAGTCGATTTTAAATGCTGCATTTTCGTCTTCGTCTCAAACATTGAAAACTGAATTACATTTTTGTTCTGAAACGGTAACAGTTTTTACTTTGGTTTTTTGCTTATATCTCGAAAACAGTTACTCCTATCAATTTTTATCTTTCTTTCAAAATTAAAGCTGATAACATTTCTTACAAAATAGTTATTTGCATTTTTCTTGTAGGACCAACCATAAGCGAGTTATAAAGTTGGATATAAATAATATTTAACAAAAACTTGCTTAAAAATAAAATGATTGAAATACTGAAATTAAACTAAATTAATTGTGTCTAACACTTTAGTAGAGAAAAAAGAAAAAGACATAAAAGTCACCAAAGTCTTCAGAATCGTTTTTAGTCGTCATATTAATAACAATAACATTAATAATAATAATACTAATAGTACTAAATCTGCTTATATGCAAGCGCTTTATTAAGGTAACAGTTTTTTGGTTTCTTGCTTATATCTCGAAAACAGTTACTCCTATGAATTTTTGTTTTTTTTTCAAAATTAAAGCTGATAAAATTTCCTACAAAATAGTTATTTGCATTTTTCTTGTAGGACCAACCATAAGCGAGTTATAGAGTTGGATATAAATAATTTTTAACAAAAATTTGCTTTAAAATAAAATGTTTGAAAAACTGAAATTAAACTAATTTAATTGTGTCTAACACTTTAGTAGAGGAAAAAGGAAAAGACATAAAAGTCACTAAAGGTTTCAGAGTTGTCTTTAGTTGTCATATTAATAACAATAACATTAATAATAATAATACTAATAGTACTAAATTTGCTTATATGCATACGCTTAATTAAGGTAACAGTGTTTTGGTTTCTTGCTTATATCTCGAAAACAGTTACTCCTATCAATTTTTATCTTTTTACTAAAATTCAAGCTGATAAAATTTCCTATAAAATAGTTATTTGCATTTTTCATGTAGGACTAACCATAAGCGAGATATATGATTGAAAATAATTAATATTTAAAAAAAAAGTGCTTTAACAGAAAATGTCTTGTGATTTAAAATACACTTAATTTATTGGGTCCAATACTTTATTAGAAGAAAAAGGAAGTGACATAAAAGTCACTGAAGTCTTCAGAGTCGTTTTTAAATGCTGCAGTTTCGTCTTCGTCTCAAACATTGAAAACTGAATTACATTTTTGTTCAGTAACAGTCACAGTTTTCTTATTGGTTTTTTGCTTATATCTCGAAAACAGTTACTCCTATCAATTTTTATCTTTCTGTCAAAATTAAAGCTGATAAAATTTCCTACAAAATAAATATTTGCATTTTTCTTGTAGGACCAACCATAAGCGAGTTATAGAGTTGGATATAAATAATATTTAACAAAAATTTGCTTTAAAATAAAATGTTTGAAAAACTGAAATTAAACTAATTTAATTGTGTCTAACACTTTAGTAGAGGAAAAAGAAGAAGACATAAAAGTCACTAAAGGTTTCAAAGTTGTCTTTAATCGTCATATTAATAACAATAACATTAATAATAATAATACTAATAGTACTAAATTTGCTTATATGCAAACGCTTAATTAAGGTAACAGTGTTTTGGTTTCTTGCTCATATCTCGAAAACAGTTACTACTATCAATTTTTATCTTTCTTTCAAAATTAAAGCTGATAACATTTCCTACAAAATAGTTATTTGCATTTTTCTTGTGCGACCAACCATAAGCGAGTTATAAAGTTGGATATAAATAATATTTATCAAAAACTTGCTTAAAAATAAAATGTTTGAAATACTGAAATTAAACTAAATTAATTGTGTCTAACACTTTAATAGAGAAAAAAGAAAAAGACATAAAAGTCACCAAAGTCTTCAGAATCGTTTTTAGTCGTCATATTAATATCAATAACATTAATAATAATAATACTAATAGTACTAAATCTGCTTATATGCAAGCGCTTTATTAAGGTAACAGTTTTTTGGTTTCATGCTTATATCTCGAAAACAGTTACTCCTATGAATTTTTGTCTTTTTTTCAAAATTAAAGCTGATAAAATTTCCTACAAAATAGTTATTTGCATTTTTCTTGTAGGACCAACCATAAGCGAGTTATAGAGTTGGATATAAATAATTTTTAACAAAAATTTGCTTTAAAATAAAATGTTTGAAAAACTGAAATTAAACTAATTTAAATAAAATACTAATTACATTATAGTATCGACGAGAATAGCTTATTTGGAATGATTCTATGCTTCCAAACGAGTAAATTTTTATTAAACAGATGCCAAACATCATGTTTTGTCCTATAAAGACATTTTATATTGCAGTTTGTATTAAAACAAAATATTTTCGTTGATTCTTTGTTAGAAGCAGCAAACCTAACATTAAAGAATCTGAAAACTTTGTATTCGGACACAAATCACCGAATTTTGTATCAGTTTAGACAAAAACGGTTGATTTTCGACAATATTTTGCTTTGAACAAGAAAACTTATATCAAACTGACTAAAAACGTCTTATTTTAGCACAAAACAAAAGATTTGCGTTATAGTCTTAACGAGAGCTGTTAATTTCAAACGGTTCTATGCTTTGAAACGAGTAAACTTTCACTGTACAGAGGAAAAACATCTTATTTCGCCTTTTAAAAACGATTCATGCCACAGTTTGGATAAAAACCAATTATTTTCGTTAATTCATTGTTACAAACATGAAACCTTACATCAAAGTAACTGAAAACCCCTTATTCAGGCACAGAAATTCGAATTACGTTTCAGTCTGAACAAAAACTGCTTACTTTAGACGATTCTTTGTTTTGAATACAAAAACTTACATTAAAAAGATTAAAAACGTCTTATTCTGGCTGAAAACTGCAAATTATATATTACTCTAGATAAAAGCAATTTATCCTGATTACTCCTTTACTTAGAATAGAGTAAACTTGTATAAAACTTAATAAAAACTTTAAATTTCGTCTCAAAGAAATAATTTACGTTATAGTTTTGACCAGCACTGTTTATTTCAAACGATTTTATGATTCGAAACTAATGAACTTTTATGGGGCAGATGCAAAACCACATATTACAATATAAAGCGTTGTTTTAAAGCAAATTATTACCTTTTGCAACAAGAAATTTCACGTCAAAGAAACTGAAAACATCGTATCCATGCACAAATATCGAATTACGTATCAGTTTAGGCAAATACAGCTTATTTTAAACGATTCCTTGCTATAAACAAGAAAAATTTTATCAAACATATTGAAAATGTCTTATTCTCGAAAATAAGAGCAAATTATGTATCAGTTTTAACAAAAGCGAATTACTCTGTTTGATTCTATGCTTAGAGTAGAGTAAACTACTATAAAACGTAATGAAAACTCTATATTCAAGCTCAAAAGAACAAATTACGTTATAGTTTTGACAAAAAAAAATTATTTCGGACGACTACATATTTCGAAGTAAGCAAACTTTAATTGAACAAGTGCAAAAGCTAATACTTTGCTTTAAAATAACGATTTATGTGGTAATATGGTATTTTGCATCTGTCCTATAAAAGTTTACTCGTTTCGCTCCATTGAATCATTCGAAATAAATTATTTTGACACAACAACGAAAATAATTTTTTTGTTTAAACTGTAACATGTCGTTTTTATAAAACGAACTAAGACGTTTGGCATCTGTTTAGTGAAAGTTTTCTCGTTTGGGGGCATAAAATCGTTTGAAATTAACAGTTCTGGTCAAAACTATAACGTAAATTATTTCTTTGAGACGAAATTTAAAGTTTTCATTAAGTTTTATACAAGTTTGCTCTATTCTAAGCAAAGGAGTAATCAGGATAAACTGCTTTTATCCAAAGTAATACTTAATTTGCAGTTTTGAGCCAGAATAAGACGTTTTTAATCTTTTTAATGTAAGTTTTCGTGTTCAAAAGAAAGAATCGTCTAAAATAAGCAATTTGTGTCCAGACTGAAACGTAATTTGAATTTCTGGGCCTGAATAAGAGGTTTTCAGTTTCTTTGATGTAAGGTTTCTTGTTTGTAACAATGAATAAACGAAAATCATTGGTTTTAATCCAAACTGTGACATAAATCGTTTTTTAAAGGCGAAATCAGACGTTTTGCCTCTGTTCAGTGAAAGTATACTGGTTTCAAAGCATAGAATCGTTTGAAATTAACAGTTCTCGTCAAGACTATAACGCAAATCTTTAAAGTGATACAAAGAAATAATTTACGTAATAGTTTTGACCAGAACTGTTAATTTCAAACGATTTTATGCCCCCAAACTAGAAAACTTTCACTAAGCAGATGCCAAACGTCTTAGTTCGTTTTATAAAAGCGACTTATGTTACAGTTTAAACAAAAACAAATTATTTGTGTTGTTGTTGTGTCAAAATAATTTATTTCTAATGATTCAATGGAGCGAAACGGGTAAACTTTTATAGGACAGATGCAAAATACCATATTACCACATAAATCATTATTTTAAAGCAAAGTATTAGCTTTTGCACATGTTCAATTAAAGTTTGCTTACTTCGAAGTATGTAATCGTCCGAAATATTTTTTTTTGTCAAAACTATAACGTAGTTTGTTCTTTTGAGCTTGAATATAGAGTTTTCATTACGTTTTATAGTAGTTTACTCTACTCTAAGCATAGAATCAAACAGAGTAATCCGCTTTTGTTAAAACTGATACATAATTTGCTCTTATTTTCGAGAATAAGACGTTTTCAATATGCTTGATAAAATTTTTCTTGTTTATAGCAAGGAATCGTTTAAAATAAGCTGTATTTGCCTAAACTGATACGTAATTAGATATTTATGTATGGATACGAAGTTTTCAGTTTCTTTGACGTGAAATTTCTTGTTGCAAAAGGTAATACTTTGCTTTAAAACAACGCTTTATATGGTAATATGTGGTTTTGCATCTGCCCCATAAAAGTTCATTAGTTTCGAATCATAATTTCGTTTGAAATAAACAGTGCTGGTCAAAACTATAACGTAAATTATTTCTTTGAGACGAAATTTAAAGTTTTTATTAAGTTTTATACAAGTTTACTCTATTCTAAGTAAAGGAGTAATCAGGATAAATTGCTTTTATCTAGAGTAATATATAATTTGCAGTTTTCAGCCAGAATAAGACGTTTTTAATCTTTTTAATGTAAGTTTTCGTGTTCAAAACAAAGGATCGTCTAAAATAAGCAGTTTTTGTCCAGACTGAAACGTAATTCGAATTTCTGTGCCTAAATAAGGGATTTTCAGTTTCTTTGATGTAAGGTTTCTTGTTTGTAACAATGAATTAACAAAAATAATTGGTTTTTATCCAAACTGTGGCATGAATCAGCTTTAAGACTATAACGCAAATCTTTTGTTTTGTGCTAAAATAAGACGTTTTTAGTCAGTTTGATATAAGCTTTCTTGTTCAAAGCAAAATATTGTCGAAAATCAACCGTTTTTGTCTAAACTGAAACAAAATTCGGTGGTTTGTGTCCGAATACAAAGTTTTCAGATTCTTTAATGTTAGGTTTGCTGCTTCTAACAAAGAATCAACGAAAATATTTTGTTTTAATACAAACTGCAATATAAAATGTCTTTATAGGACAAAACATGATGCTTGGCATCTGTTTATTAAAAATTTACTCGTTTGGAAGCATAGAATCATTCCAAATAAGCTATTCTCGTCGAAACTATAATGTAATTAGTATTTTGTGCTAGAATACAGCGTTTTCTTGTTCAAAGCAAAAGATCGTCTAAAGTAAGCCGTTTTTGTTTGAACTGATGAACAATTCAGACTGAGAGTCAACAAAAATAATTTGTTTTAATCCAAACTGATAATTTTTGACCCTATAAGAGTCCTATAAGAGTCCGAGATACGCCGTTCTCGTCAAGTCTATAACGTAATTCGTTTTTTTGTGTCAGAATACGACGTTTTCTGTCTGTTTAATATAAGTTTTTAATAATAATAATAATAATAACAATAATAATAATAATAATAATAATAATAACAATAATAATAATAAAAATAATAATAGAAATAAAAGTAAGCTTAGTTTTCTAAGCAAAAATGAAGCTTATTTTGTGTGTTATATGAGCGCTTTCTTATTTCTATGCAAGAAATCATCTGTGATCTGTATTTTTAGGCAAGAAATTGTCTAAAATTATAAAAACATTTACTATACAAAAGTTAATAATAATAATAATAATAATAATAATAATAATAATAATAATAATAATAATAATAATAGTAATAATAATAATAATAATAGTAATAATGATAATAATACTTATAATAATGAATTTCTTTCTAAATTAAAGCTTAGTTTTTCTAAGCAAAAATGATGCTTATTTTGTGTGTTATATGAGCGCTTTCTCATTTCTATGCAAGAAATCATCTGTGATCTGTATTTTTAGGCAAGAAATTGTCTAAAATTAATAACTCATTTTAAAACTGGTATAAAAACATTTACTATACAAAAGTTAATAATAATAATAATAACAATAATAATAATAATAATAATAATAATAATAATAATAATAATAATAATAATAATAATAATAATAATAATAATAATAATAATAATAATAATAATAATAATAATAAAAATAATAATAGAAATAAAAGTAAGCTTAGTTTTCTAAGCAAAAATGAAGCTTATTTTGTGTGTTATATGAGCGCTTTCTCATTTATATGCAAGAAATCATCTGTGATCTGTATTTTTAGGCAAGAAATTGTCTAAAATTAATAACTCATTTTAAAACTGGTATAAAAACATTTACTATACAAAAGTTAATAATAATAATAATAATAATAATAGTAATAATAATAATAATAATAGTAATAATAATAATAATAATAATAATAATAATAGTAATAAAAGAAATAATAATAATAATAATAATAATAATAATAATAATAATAATGATAATAATACTTATAATAATGAATTTCTTTCTAAATTAAAGCTTAGTTTTTCTAAGCAAAAATGATGCTTATTTTGTGTGTTATATGAGCGTTTTCTCATTTCTATGCAAGAGATCATCTGTGATCTGTGTTTTTAGGCAAGAAATTGAATAAAATTAATAACTCATTTTAAAACTGGTATAAAAACATTTACTATACAAAAGTTAATAATAATAATAATAATAATAATAGTAATAATAATAATAATAATAATAATAATAATAATAGTAATAAAAGAAACAATAATAATAATAATAATAATAATAATAATAATAATAATAATAATAATAATAATAATAATAATAATGATAATAATACTTATAATAATAAATTTCTTTCTAAATTAAAACTTAGTTTTTCTAAGCAAAAATGATGCTTATTTTGTGTTATCTGAGCGTTTTCTCATTTCTATGCAAGAGATCATCTGTGATCTGTGTTTTTAGGCAAGAAATTGTCTAAAATTAATAACTCATTTTAAAACTGGTATAAAAACATTTACTATACAAAAGTTATAATCGGTCTTTAATAATAATAATATTAATAATTATAATAATAATAATAATAATAATAATAATAATAATAGTAATAATAATAATAAAAATAATAGTAATAATAATAATAATAATAAAAATAAAAATAATAGTAGTAGTAAAAGTAAGCTTAGTTTTCTAAGCCAAAATGAAGCTTATTTTGTGTTATATGAGCGTTTTCTCATTTCTATGCAAAAGATCATGTGTGATCTGTGTTTTAAGTTGTGTCAGAATACGACGTTTTCTGTCTGTTTAATATAAGTTTTTAATAATAATAATAATAATAATAATAATAATAATAATAATAATAATAATAATAATAATAATAATAATAATAATAATAATAACAATAATAATAATAATAATAATAATAATAATAATAATAATAGTAATAGTAACAAAAGTAATAATAATAATAATACTTTTAAAAAGGAAAAATGGAGCTTATTTTGTGTGTTACATGAGCGTTTTCTCATTTTTATGCAAAAGATCATGTGTGATCTGTGTTTTTAGGCAATCTAAGCCATTTTATAGTTTTTAATATTTAACAAAAATTTGCTTTAAAATAAAATGTTTGAAAAACCAAAATTAAACTAAATTAATTGTGTCTAACACTTTAGTAGAGGAAAAAGGAGAGACATAAAAGTCACTAAAGTCCTAAAGTTGTCTTTAGTCGTCATATTAATAACAATAACATTTATAATAACAATACTAGTAGTACTAAATTTGCTTATATGCAAGCGCTTAATTAAGGTAACAGTTTTTTTGTTTTCTGCCTATATCTCGAAAACAGTTACTCCTATCAATTTTTACTTTTTCACCAAAATTAAAGGTGATAAAATTTCCTACAAAATAGTTATTTGCATTTTTCATGTAGAACTAACCATAAGCGAGATATAAGTTTGAAAATAATTATTAATTAAAAAAAAGTGTTTTAACAGAAAATGTCTTGTGATTTAAAATACACTTAATTTGTTGGGTCCAATACTTTATTAGAAGAAAAAGGAGGTGACATAAAAGTCATTGAAGTCTTCAGAGTCGTTTTTAAATGCTGCATTTTTGACTTCGTCTCAAACATTGAAAACTGAATTACATTTTTGTTCAGTAACAGTTACAGTTTTCTTATTGGTTTTTGCTTATATCTCGAAAACAGTTACTCCTATCAAATTTTACCTTTCTTTCAAAATTAAAGCTGATAAAATTTCCAACAAAATAGTTATTTACATTTTTCTTGTAGGACCAAGCATAAACGAGTTATAGAGTTGGATATAAATAATATTTAACAAAAATTTGCTTTAAAATAAAATGCTTGAAAAACCGGAATTAAACTAAATTAATTGTGTCTAACACTTTAGTAGAGGAAAAAGGAGAAGACATAAAAGTCACTAAATGTTTCAGAGTCGTCTTTAGTCGTCATATTAATAATAATAACATTAATAAAAATAATACTAATAGTACTAAATTTGCTTATATGCAAACGCTTAATTAACGTAACATTTTTTTGGTTTCTTGCTTATATCTCGAAAACAGTTACTCCTATCAATTTTTATCTTTTTTTCAAAATTAAAGCTGATAAAATTTCCTACAAAATAGTTATTTGCATTTTTTTGTAGGACCAACCATAAGCGAGTTATAGAGTTGGATATAAATAATATTTAACAAAAATTTGCTTTAAAATAAAATGTTTGAAAAACCGAAATTAAACTAAATTAATTGAGTCTAACACTTTAGTAGAGGAAAAAGAAAAAGACATAAAAGTCACTAAAGGTTTCAGAGTTGTCTTTAGTTGTCATATTAATAACAATAACATTAATAATAATAATACTAATAGTACTAAATTTGCTTATATGCAAACGCTTAATTAAGGTAACAGTGTTTTGGTTTCTTGCTTATATCTCGAAAACAGTTACTCCTATCAATTTTTATCTTTTTACTAAAATTCAAGCTGATAAAATTTCCTACAAAATAGTTATTTGCATTTTTCATGCAGGACTAACCATAAGCGAGATATATGATTGAAAATAATTAATATTTAAAAAAAAAGTGCTTTAACAGAAAATGTCTTGTGATTTAAAATACACTTAATTTATTGGGTCCAATACTTTATTAGAAGAAAAAGGAAGTGACATAAAAGTCACTGAAGTCTTCAGAGTCGTTTTTAAATGCTGCAGTTTCGTCTTCGTCTCAAACATTGAAAACCGAATTACATTTTTGTTCAGTAACAGTCACAGTTTTCTTATTGGTTTTTTGCTTATATCTCGAAAACAGTTACTCCTATCAATTTTTATCTTTCTGTCAAAATTAAAGCTGATAAAATTTCCTACAAAATAGTTATTTGCATTTTTCTTGTAGGACCAACCATAAGCGAGTTATAGAGTTGGATATAAATAATATTTAACAAAAACTTGCTTAAAAATAAAATGTTTGAAATACTGAAATTAAACTAAATTAATTGTGTCTAACACTTTAGTAGAGAAAAAAGAAAAAGACATAAAAGTCACCAAAGTCTTCAGAATCGTTTTTAGTCGTCATATTAATAACAATAACATTAATAATAATAATACTAATAGTACTAAATTTGCTTATATGCAAACGCTTAATTAAGGTAACAGTGTTTTGGTTTCTTGCTCATATTTCGAAAACAGTTACTCCTATCAATTTTTATCTTTTTACTAGAATTCAAGCTGATAAAATTTCCTACAAAATAGTTATTTGCATTTTTTATGTAGGACTAACCATAAGCGAGATATAAGATTGAAAATAATTAATATTTAAAAAAGAAGTGCTTTAACAGAAAATGTCTTGTGATTTAAAATACACTTAACTTATTAGGTCCAATACTTTATTAGAAGAAAAAGGTGGTGACATATAAGTCACTGAAGTCTTCAGAGTCGATTGTAAATGCTGCATTTTCGTCTTCGTCTCAAACATTGAAAACTGAATTACATTTTTGTTCTGAAACGGTAACAGTTTTCACTTTGGTTTTTTGCTTATATCTCGAAAACAATTACTCCTATCAGTTTTTATTTTTTTTTCAAAATAAAGCTGATAAAATTTCCTACAAAATAATTATTTGCATTTTTCTTGTAGGACCAACCATAAGCGAGTTATAAAGTTGGATATAAATAATATTTAACAAAAACTTGCTTAAAAATTAAATGTTTGAAATACTGAAATTAAACTAAATTAATTGTGTCTAACACTTTAGTAGAGAAAAAAGAAAAAGACATAAAAGTCACCAAAGTCTTCAGAATCGTTTTTAGTCGTCATATTAATAACAATAACATTAATAATAATAATACTAATAGTACTAAATTTGCTTACATGCAAACGCTTAATTCAGGTAACAATTTTTTGGTTTCTTGCTTATATCTCGAAAACAGTTACTCCTATCAATTTTTATCTTTTTACTAAAATTAAAGCTGATAAAATTTCCTACAAAATAGTTATTTGCATTTTTCATGTAGGACTAACCATAAGCGAGATATATGATTGAAAATAATTAATATTTAAAAAAAAAGTGCTTTAACAGAAAATGTCTTGTGATTTAAAATACACTTAATTTATTGGGTCCAATACTTTATTAGAAGAAAAAGAAAGTGACATAAAAGTCACTGAAGTCTTCAGAGTCGTTTTTATATGCTGCAGTTTCGTCTTCGTCTCAAACATTGAAAACTGAATTACATTTTTGTTCAGTAACAGTCACAGTTTTCTTATTGGTTTTTTGCTTATATCTCGAAAACAGTTACTCCTATCAATTTTTATCTTTCTGTCAAAATTAAAGCTGATAAAATTTCCTACAAAATAGTTATTTGCATTTTTCTTGTAGGACCAACCATAAGCGAGTTATAGAGTTGGATATAAATAATATTTAACAAAAATTTGCTTTAAAATAAAATGTTTGAAAAACTGAAATTAAACTAATTTAATTGTGTCTAACACTTTAGTAGAGGAAAAAGAAGAAGTCATAAAAGTCACTAAAGGTTTCAAAGTTGTCTTTAATCGTCATATTAATAACAATAACATTAATAATAATAATACTAATTGTACTAAATTTGCTTATATGCAAACGCTTAATTAAGGTAACAGTGTTTTGGTTTCTTGCTCATATCTCGAAAACAGTTACTCCTATCAATTTTTATTTTTTTACTAAAATTCAAGCTGATAAAATTTCCTACAAAATAGTTATTTGCATTTTTTATGTAGGACTAACCATAAGCGAGATATAAGATTGAAAATAATTAATATTTAAAAAAGAAGTGCTTTAACAGAAAATGTCTTGTGATTTAAAATACACTTAATTTATTAGGTCCAATACTTTATTAAAAAAAAAGGGGGTGACATATAAGTCACTGAAGTCTTCAGAGTCGATTTTAAATGCTGCATTTTCGTCTTCGTCTCAAACATTGAAAACTGAATTACATTTTTGTTCTGAAACGGTAACAGTTTTTACTTTGGTTTTTTGCTTATATCTCGAAAACAGTTACTCCTATCAATTTTTATCTTTCTTTCAAAATTAAAGCTGATAACATTTCCTACAAAATAGTTATTTGCATTTTTCTTGTAGGACCAACCATAAGCGAGTTATAAAGTTGGATATAAATAATATTTAACAAAAACTTGCTTAAAAATAAAATGTTTGAAATACTGAAATTAAACTAAATTAATTGTGTCTAACACTTTAGTAGAGAAAAAAGAAAAAGACATAAAAGTCACCAAAGTCTTCAGAATCGTTTTTAGTCGTCATATTAATAACAATAACATTAATAATAATAATACTAATAGTACTAAATCTGCTTATATGCAAGCGCTTTATTAAGGTAACAGTTTTTTGGTTTCTTGCTTATATCTCGAAAACAGTTACTCCTATGAATTTTTGTCTTTTTTTCAAAATTAAAGCTGATAAAATTTCCTACAAAATAGTTATTTGCATTTTTCTTGTAGGACCAACCATAAACGAGTTATAGAGTTGGATATAAATAATATTTAACAAAAAGTTGCTTTAAAATAAAATGTTTGAAAAACTGAAATTAAACTAATTTAATTGTGTCTAACACTTTAGTAGAGGAAAAAGGAAAAAACATAAAAGTCACTAAAGGTTTCAGAGTTGTCTTTAGTTGTCATATTAATAACAATAACAATAATAATAATAATACTAATAGTACTAAATTTGCTTATATGCAAACGCTTAATTAAGGTAACAGTGTTTTGGTTTCTTGCTTATATCTCGAAAACAGTTACTCCTATCAATTTTTATCTTTTTACTAAAATTCAAGCCGATAAAATTTCTTACAAAATAGTTATTTGCATTTTTCATGTTGGACTAACCATAAGCGAGATATATGATTGAAAATAATTAATATTTAAAAAAAAAGTGCTTTAACAGAAAATGTCTTGTGATTTAAAATACACTTAATTTATTGGGTCCAATACTTTATTAGAAGAAAAAGGAAGTGACATAAAAGTCACTGAAGTCTTCAGAGTCGTTTTTAAATGCTGCAGTTTCGTCTTCGTCTCAAACATTGAAAACTGAATTACATTTTTGTTCAGTAACAGTCACAGTTTTCTTATTGGTTTTTTGCTTATATCTCGAAAACAGTTACTCCTATCAATTTTTATCTTTCTGTCAAAATTAAAGCTGATAAAATTTCCTACAAAATAGTTATTTACATTTTTCTTGTAGGACCAACCATAAGCGAGTTATAGAGTTGGATATAAATAATATTTAACAAAAATTTGCTTTAAAATAAAATGTTTGAAAAACTGAAATTAATCTAATTTAATTGTGTCTAACACTTTAGTAGAGGAAAAAGAAGAAGACATAAAAGTCACTAAAGGTTTCAAAGTTGTCTTTAATCGTCATATTAATAACAATAACATTAATAATAATAATACTAATTGTACTAAATTTGCTTATATGCAAACGCTTAATTAAGGTAACAGTGTTTTGGTTTCTTGCTCATATCTCGAAAACAGTTACTCCTATCAATTTTTATTTTTTTACTAAAATTCAAGCTGATAAAATTTCCTACAAAATAGTTATTTGCATTTTTTATGTAGGACTAACCATAAGCGAGATATAAGATTGAAAATAATTAATATTTAAAAAAGAAGTGCTTTAACAGAAAATGTCTTGTGATTTAAAATACACTTAATTTATTAGGTCCAATACTTTATTAAAAAAAAAAGGGGGTGACATATAAGTCACTGAAGTCTTCAGAGTCGATTTTAAATGCTGCATTTTCGTCTTCGTCTCAAACATTGAAAACTGAATTACATTTTTGTTCTGAAACGGTAACAGTTTTTACTTTGGTTTTTTGCTTATATCTCGTAAACAGTTACTCCTATCAATTTTTATCTTTCTTTCAAAATTAAAGCTGATAACAGTTTGAAAATAATTAATATTTAAAAAAAAAGTGCTTTAACAGAAAATGTCTTGTGATTTAAAATACACTTAATTTATTAGGTCCAATACTTTATTAGAAGAAAAAGGGGGTGACATATAAGTCACTGAAGTCTTCAGAGTCGATTGTAAATGCTGCATTTTCGTCTTCGTCTCAAACATTGAAAACTGAATTACATTTTTGTTCTGAAACGGTAACAGTTTTCACTTTGGTTTTTTGCTTATATCTCGAAAACAATTACTCCTATCAGTTTTTATTTTTTTTTTAAAATAAAGCTGATAAAATTTCCTACAAAATAGTTATTTGCATTTTTCTTGTAGGACCAACCATAAGCGGGTTATAAAGTTGGATATAAATAATATTTAACAAAAACTTGCTTAAAAATTAAGTGTTTGAAATACTGAAATTAAACTAAATTAATTGTGTCTAACACTTTAGTAGAGAAAAAAGAAAAAGACATAAAAGTTACCAAAGTCTTCAGAATCGTTTTTAGTCGTCATATTAATAACAATAACATTAATAATAATAATACTAATAGTATTATTATTAGTATTATTATTATTAATGTTATTGTTATTAATATGACGACTAAAAACGATTCTGAAGACTTTGGTAACTTTTATGTCTTTTTCTTTTTTCTCTACTAAAGTGTTAGACACAATTAATTTAGTTTAATTTCAGTATTTCAAACATTTAATTTTTAAGCAAGTTTTTGTTAAATATTATTTATATTCAACTTTATAACTCGCTGATGGTTGGTCCTACAAGAAAAATGCAAATAACTATTTTGTAGGAAATTTTATCAGCTTTATTTTAAAAAAAAAATAAAAACTGATAGGAGTAATTGTTTTCGAGATATAAGCAAAAAACCAAAGTGAAAACTGTTACCGTTTCAGAACAAAAATGTAATTCAGTTTTCAATGTTTGAGACGAAGACGAAAATGCAGCATTTACAATCGACTCTGAAGACTTCAGTGACTTATATGTCACCCCCTTTTCCTTCTAATAAAGTATTGGACCTAATAAATTAAGTGTATTTTAAATCACAAGACATTTTCTGTTAAAGCACTTTTTTTTTAAATATTAATTATTTTCAAACTTATATCTCGCTTATGGTTAGTCCTACATGAAAAATGCAAATAACTATTTTGTAGGAAATTTTATCAGCTTGAATTTTAGTGAAAAGATAAAAATAGATAGGAGTAACTGTTTTCGAGATATAAGCAAGAAACCAAAACACTGTTACCTTAATTAAGCGTTTGCATATAAGCAAATTTAGTACTATTAGTATTATTATTATTAATGTTATTGTTATTAATATGACAACTAAAGACAACTCTGAAACTTTTAGTGACTTTTATGTCTTTTCCTTTTTCCTCTACTAAAGTGTTAGACACAGTTAAATTAGTTTAATTTCAGTTTTTCAAACATTTTATTTTAAAGCAAATTTTTGTTATATATTATTTATATCCAACTCTATAACTCGCTTATGGTTGGTCCTTCAAGAAAAATGCAAATAACTATTTTATAGAATATTTTATCAGCTTTAATTTTGAAAGAAAGACAAAAATTCATAGGAGTAACTGTTTTCGAGATATAAGCAAGAAACCAAAAAACTGTTACCTTAATAAAGCGCTTGCATATAAGCAGATTTAGTGCTGTTAGTATTATTATTATTAATGTTATTGTTATTAATATGACGACTAAAAACGATTCTGAAGACTTTGGTGACTTTTATGTCTTTTTCTTTTTTCTCTACTAAAGTGTTAGACACAATTAATTTAGTTTAATTTTAGTATTTCAAACATTTTATTTTTAAGCAAGTTTTGTTAAATATTATTTATATCCAACTTTATAACTCGCTTATGGTTGGTCCTACAAGAAAAATGCAAATAACTATTTTGTTGGAAATGTTATCAGCTTTAATTTTGAAAGAAAGATAAAAATTGATAGGAGTAACTGTTTTCGAGATATAAGCAAAAAACCAAAGTAAAAACTGTTACCGTTTCAGAACAAAAATGTAATTCAGTTTTCAATGTTTGAGACGAAGACGAAAATGCAGCATTTACAATCGACTCTGAAGACTTCAGTGACTTATATGTCACCCCCTTTTCCTTCTAATAAAGTATTGGACCTAATAAATTAAGTGTATTTTAAATCACAAGACATTTTCTGTTAAAGCACTTTTTTTTTAAATATTAATTATTTTCAAACTTATATCTCGCTTATGGTTAGTCCTACATGAAAAATGCAAATAACTATTTTGTAGGAAATTTTATCAGCTTGAATTTTAGTGAAAAGATAAAAATAGATAGGAGTAACTGTTTTCGAGATATAAGCAAGAAACCAAAACACTGTTACCTTAATTAAGCGTTTGCATATAAGCAAATTTAGTACTATTAGTATTATTATTATTAATGTTATTGTTATTAATATGACAACTAAAGACAACTCTGAAACTTTTAGTGACTTTTATGTTTTTTCCTTTTTCCTCTACTAAAGTGTTAGACACAGTTAAATTAGTTTAATTTCAGTTTTTCAAACATTTTATTTTAAAGCAAATTTTTGTTATATATTATTTATATCCAACTCTATAACTCGCTTATGGTTGGTCCTTCAAGAAAAATGCAAATAACTATTTTATAGAATATTTTATCAGCTTTAATTTTGAAAGAAAGACAAAAATTCATAGGAGTAACTGTTTTCGAGATATAAGCAAGAAACCAAAAAACTGTTACCTTAATAAAGCGCTTGCATATAAGCAGATTTGGTGCTGTTAGTATTATTATTATTAATGTTATTGTTATTAATATGACGACTAAAAACGATTCTGAAGACTTTGGTGACTTTTATGTCTTTTTCTTTTTTCTCTACTAAAGTGTTAGACACAATTAATTTAGTTTAATTTTAGTATTTCAAACATTTTATTTTTAAGCAAGTTTTGTTAAATATTATTTATATCCAACTTTATAACTCGCTTATGGTTGGTCCTACAAGAAAAATGCAAATAACTATTTTGTTGGAAATGTTATCAGCTTTAATTTTGAAAGAAAGATAAAAATTGATAGGAGTAACTGTTTTCGAGATATAAGCAAAAAACCAAAGTAAAAACTGTTACCGTTTCAGAACAAAAATGTAATTTAGTTTTCAATGTTTGAGACGAAGACGAAAATGCAGCATTTAAAATCGACTCTGAAGACTTCAGTGACTTATATGTCACCCCCTTTTTTTTCTAATAAAGTATTGGACCTAATAAATTAAGTGTATTTTAAATCACAAGACATTTTCTGTTAAAGCACTTCTTTTTTAAATATTAATTATTTTCAATCTTATATCTCGCTTATGGTTAGTCCTACATAAAAAATGCAAATAACTATTTTGTAGGAAATTTTATCAGCTTGAATTTTAGTAAAAAGATAAAAATTGATAGGAGTAACTGTTTTCGAGATATGAGCAAGAAACCAAAACACTGTTACCTTAATTAAGCGTTTGCATATAAGCAAATTTAGTTCTATTAGTATTATTATTATTAATGTTATTGTTATTAATATGACGATTAAAGACAACTTTGAAACCTTTAGTGACTTTTATGTCGTCTTCTTTTTCCTCTACTAAAGTGTTAGACACAATTAAATTAGTTTAATTTCAGTTTTTCAAACATTTTATTTTAAAGCAAATTTTTGTTAAATATTATTTATATCCAACTCTATAACTCGCTTATGGTTGGTCCTACAAGAAAAATGCAAATAACTATTTTGTAGGAAATTTTATCAGCTTTAATTTTGAAAGAAAGATAAAAATTGATAGGAGTAACTGTTTTCGAGATATAAGCAAAAAACCAATAAGAAAACTGTGACTGTTACTGAACAAAAATGTAATTCGGTTTTCAATGTTTGAGACGAAAACGAAACTGCAGCATTTAAAAACGACCCTGAAGATTTCAGTGACTTTTATGTCACTTCCTTTTTCTTCTAATAAAGTATTGGACCCAATAAATTAAGTGTATTTTAAATCACAAGACATTTTCTGTTAAAGCACTTCTTTTTTAAATATTAATTATTTTCAATCTTATATCTCGCTTATGGTTAGTCCTTCATAAAAAATGCAAATAACTATTTTGTAGGAAATTTTATCAGCTTGAATTTTAGTAAAAAGTTAAAAATTGATAGGAGTAACTGTTTTCGAGATATAAGCAAGAAACCAAAACACTGTTACCTTAATTAAGCGTTTGCATATAAGCAAATTTAGTACTATTAGTATTATTATTATTAATGTTATTGTTATTAATATGACAACTAAAGACAACTCTGAAACCTTTAGTGACTTTTATGTCTTTTCCTTTTTTCTCTACTAAAGTGTTAGACACAGTTAAATTAGTTTAATTTCAGTTTTTCAAACATTTTATTTTAAAGCAAATTTTTGTTAAATATTATTTATATCCAACTCTATAACTCGCTTATGGTTGGTCCTACAAGAAAAATGCAAATAACTATTTTGTAGAATATTTTATCAGCTTTAATTTTGAAAGAAAGACAAAAATTCATAGGAGTAACTGTTTTCGAGATATAAGCAAGAAACCAAAAAACTGTTACCTTAATAAAGCGCTTGCATATAAGCAGATTTAGTACTATTAGTATTATTATTATTAATGTTATTGTTAATAATATGACGACTAAAAACGATTCTGAAGACTTTGGTGACTTTTATGTCTTTTTCTTTTTTCTCTACTAAAGTGTTAGACACAATTAATTTAGTTTAATTTCAGTATTTCAAACATTTTATTTTTAAGCAAGTTTTTGTTAAATATTATTTATATCCAACTTTATAACTCGCTTATGGTTGGTCCCACAAGAAAAATGCAAATAACTATTTTGTAGGAAATGTTATCAGCTTTAATTTTGAAAGAAAGATAAAAATTGATAGGAGTAACTGTTTTCGAGATATGAGCAAGAAACCAAAACACTGTTTCCTTAATTAAGCGTTTGCATATAAGCAAATTTAGTACTATTAGTATTATTATTATTAATGTTATTGTTATTAATATGACGATTAAAGACAACTTTGAAACCTTTAGTGACTTTTATGTCTTCTTCTTTTTCCTCTACTAAAGTGTTAGACACAATTAAATTAGTTTAATTTCAGTTGTTCAAACATTTTATTTTAAAGCAAATTTTTGTTAAATATTATTTATATCCAACTCTATAACTCGCTTATGGTTGGTCCTACAAGAAAAATGCAAATAACTATTTTGTAGGAAATTTTATCAGCTTTAATTTTGAAAGAAAGATAAAAATTGATAGGAGTAACTGTTTTCGAGATATAAGCAAAAAACCAATAAGAAAACTGTGACTGTTACTGAACAAAAATGTAATTCGGTTTTCAATGTTTGAGACGAAAACGAAACTGCAGCATTTAAAAACGACCCTGAAGATTTCAGTGACTTTTATGTCACTTCCTTTTTCTTCTAATAAAGTATTGGACCCAATAAATTAAGTGTATTTTAAATCACAAGACATTTTCTGTTAAAGCACTTCTTTTTTAAATATTAATTATTTTCAATCTTATATCTCGCTTATGGTTAGTCCTACATAAAAAATGCAAATAACTATTTTGTAGGAAATTTTATCAGCTTGAATTTCAGTAAAAAGTTAAAAATTGATAGGAGTAACTGTTTTCGAGATATAAGCAAGAAACCAAAACACTGTTACCTTAATTAAGCGTTTGCATATAAGCAAATTTAGTACTATTAGTATTATTATTATTAATGTTATTGTTATTAATATGACAACTAAAGACAACTCTGAAACCTTTAGTGACTTTTATGTCTGTTAGCGCCTCTTTTCATTTAGGGGTTTTTGTAATCTTCTTACTAAGAGATAAGAGTAGTAGTAGTCGCGAAGCGATCGGGTGGCAGCCACACGCCGCATTTTACAGTACATTTTTTAATAGTTAATTTAGTTGTGCCGTACCGTCAAGGTTCTCTTTTTTTCCTATTCTTCCTCTTTCCTTACTTCTTCCTTCTTACATCGATCTGCACTTTGACGGACCACTCGGTAAGTTTTTTTTGTGTTGTTTTAAATAGCCTTTCTTTTACGCATTAACATTTGGTCCTTCGAGCCACCGGATCTTCGTTTAGTTAAATCTAGAGCATTGGTATCGCTATTTTTGGAACGCGTTGTTGCAAAAACCCTTCGCTTATCGAGTTATTATCGAGTTATCGCTTTAGCTTATCTCTTGTCGCTGTTGCTCGCATACGTCCTCGCTTATTAGAAATTCGTTTAAATTTATCATGGCTCCAACTAAAGAGAATGAATTAAAGTCTCTTCAAGGCAAGCGTCAATCACTTTTTTTGAGAATTCAGCGTTTATATAACGACTCTAGAAACCTGGATGATGAGACGGTTTGCAAAAACTTTAAAATTAGATATAATACACTAGAAGAAACGCGCCAATTGTTTAGTAATTGCATTGATTCGATAAATTTAGTAAGTTTAGAACTCGACCCTGACTATACGCCTAGCTTTGCTGAGTTGGAGGCGGTGGACGAATTATATTGTCACATTGTAGAAGCAGCAAAAAAGGTTTTTACAAAAACTGAAAGTTTGCCCAAGCCGGTGAAAGCTATAGCAAAATTGCCCAAGATCGAATTGATGGAATTTTCAGGAGAAATGTCCGATTGGCCAATTTTTTATGACACGTTTAGAACTTTAATACACGAAAATCCCGATTTAGACGATATTACTAGAATGCATTACTTATTGGGAAAATTGACGGGTAAAGCTTTGCTGGTTTGCTCTGGAATACAACCAACAGGAGCAAATTATCCCATCTTATGGAAAGCGCTCGTAGAAAAATATGATGATAAACGTCTTCTGGCTAATACTTATTTGTCGCAAATTCTTGACTTTAGACCTTTACAAAATGAATCGGTAGTTTGTTTAAATACATTTTTGGAAAAGTTTGATACAGCGGTGAACGCTTTGAAACAATTAGACATAGAAAATCTTTCGGACTTTATTATAAGTTCAATCGCACTTTCAAAATTAGATGGTCAAACTCGTAGACATTTTGAGCTGTCACAGAAAAAATCTGAAATTCCTTTGTACAAGGAAATTGTTGACTTTGTAAAGGATCACACAAAAATCTTAGCTTGTACTTTGAAATCAACTACTACAACAGCCAATCGAACGAACTATAGCGCTCCTTTCAGTAAACCTAGTAGAACCCATTCGCTTGTTGTTAGTAATCGCGCATCGAATAATATTTGTCCAATTTGTAACGAGGCTTCTCATTTAGTTTATCAGTGTGCGAAGCTTTTAAAGTTAGGTCCCTTGGAAAGATATCAATTAGTCAAAGATAAAGCTTTATGTTTAAATTGCCTTAGTCCGAAACATAAAATAATCGCTTGTAAATCGACAACCACTTGTAGTTTGTGTCGAAAAAGACATCATTCTCTGCTTCATTTTGATAAACCGCACATTGAGACATCAGAACAGCCTGCTAAAAAGGATTTGGTTTCAATTAGTGACGTTAATAGTACTTCCCGCGAGCCCCATAGTTTTTGTGTCGCTTCAAATACTAGCTTTAAATCATCTAGATATAGTAACACTTTGCTTGCTACCGCAATAGTAGAAATATTCGCTCCAAATTCGAAAAAGAAATTAGTTAGACTTTTAGTAGACCCCGCTAGTCAATCGCATTTTATTACTACAAATTGTTGTACCCGCTTAAATTTGCCAATTAGAAAAATTAACGCTTCTGTTAAAGGCATAGGTGCCATCACGCATCCTATAAAAGGAAAAATAGATACGGTCATTGCTTCTCGCTTTAATTCAGATTATAGATACAAGTTCGAGGCTTTAGTTATCGATCAAATTATTGACAATTTGCCAGATCGAAATATTCCGCAATCATCTATAGAAAATTTGCTTAATCTTCCGCTAGCCGACGAGAAATTTTTTGAGTCGGGGGAAATCGATGGAATAATTAGTGGTAAATTGTTTCCGCAAATATTAGGCCCGAACAAAGTAGAAGGTTCACTTGGAAGCCCAATCGCTTTAGAAACTACACTAGGATACATAGTTATGGGCGAAATACCATATGTAGCCGCGAATTGTGAAACACATTCATTTTGTTTGATTGAGGAACCATCTCTAGATAAAGCACTTGAAAAATTTTGGTCAATGGAAGAGGTTCCCAGTCCCAGTGTTTCATTGAATAAAGATGACGCAAAATGTGAAGAACTTTTCGTTTCTACGGTTAAACGCGAACCGTCCGGAAAATACATAGTCTCGCTTCCTTTTAAAGAATTTCCTCCTAATTTGGGTAGTTCATTTCAAAACGCTTTTCGAAGATATCTAGCTTTAGAAAGAAAATTTCGCTCAATGCCAGCATTTCATCAAAGTTATTGCGATGCAATACAAGACTTCATCGAGCAAGGTCACATGTCTTTAGTAGAGCCACATAGATTGAATAGCGAATCTTCATTTTACATTCCGCATCATGCTATTTTTAAGGAAAGTACTAGTACTCCACTGAGAGTTGTGTTTGATGCTAGCGCCAAAGGTAGTAATTCGCTTTCTTTGAACGATGTTTTATATACTGGTGAAAAATTACAAACCGATATAGTTTCTTTGCTACTGAATTTTAGACTATTTGCTGTAGCCATGACCGCTGACGTACGTCAGATGTATAGACAAATTTGGCTTAATCCCGATCATCGATGCTTTCAAAGAATTCTCTGGCGATTTTCGATTAATGAACCTCTCCAAACATACGAAATCAATGTAGTCTCTTTTGGAGTCAAAGCCTCGCCATTTTTAGCTCTTCGTACAGTTAAGCAACTTGCCTCGGACGAATCTAGAAATTTTCCGTTAGCTTCAGGAATTGTAAATAGAGATACATACATGGACGATGTTGTAACTAGTGTTCCTACCAGTGAAGAAGCTATTGCGTTGTACCGCGATTTAATTGGTTTGTTTAGGGCCGGGGGGTTTAGCTTAACCAAATGGACAACAAACTCTAATGAACTATTGTCAGAAATTTTAGAACCGGAACGCTGCTTTCAGCCCGTTGAATTTAGCAATGATTCCTTGAAGGTCTTAGGTTTTCAGTGGCATCCGCAAACCGACTTGCTTGGTTTTAAAATTAGTGTTCCTGACATAGAATGTACGAAACGGAATATTTTGTCAATAATTGCTCGCATTTGGGATCCTTTAGGATTGTTGGCTCCCGTTACCTTATATGCAAAATTATTGATTCGGGAAATTTGGGTTCAAAAACTTGGTTGGGACGATCCTGTATCGGCTGATATACAAAAAATTTGGAGTCTTTTAAAAAGAGAGTTGCATCTTTTGGAAAACTTTGAAATTCCGCGTCATTTAGGAACTTGTAGTAATTTACCTGTGACAATTGTTGGATTTGCAGACGCATCAGAAAAGGGTTATGGAGCGGTAGTGTATGTAAAAGTTCCAGAAAAGGTACCTACTGTTAGAATCATTTGTGCTAGATCAAAAGTTGCTCCGTTAAAGTCACTTTCGATACCCAGATTAGAGCTTTGTGCTGCGCTTCTTTTAGCTAGACTGATCCATTTTGTAGAAAGCACTTTCCAATCGCGATTAATTATAGAAAACATTGTTGCTCTGACTGATTCTTCGGTCGTACTTAACTGGATAAACGCATCTCCTCATCGTTGGCACACTTTTGTAGCAAATCGCGTGGCAAAAATTCAAGAATTAGTGCCGTCGGTTAATTGGTATCATGTCGATGGGAAGGAAAACCCAGCCGACCCAATTTCTAGGGGTCTAACACCGGCGCACCTTTTAAACCACCCGATTTGGCTAACTGGTCCTAGTTGGTTATTTATGGACGAACAGTTATGGCCTATTAACTCTTCAACTAATACAGACGAACCTCCTCTCGAAGAGAAACCGATAGTTCTCGTCACTTTCTCACGTTGTGTCAACCCTTTACGACAACTTATAGATAGATCGTCTTCGTATAGTAAATTGCGCAATGCAGTTGTATATGTTCTCAGATTTCTTAAGATATTGCCAAAAGGAAATCCTATTACACTCAAAGACTTAGAAACCGCTGAATTAACGCTAGTTAGACTTGTCCAAAGAGAACATTTTGCTTCAGATTTAGCTTTGTTAGAGCAAAATAAACCTTGTTCGCCTAAAATTCGTGCCTTATGTCCGTTTCTTAAAGATGGAGTTATTAGAGTAGGAGGACGTCTATCAAACTCAAATTTAGAATATGATCAGCAGCATCCGTTTTTGCTGCCCAAAAAAGACCACTTGGTGGATCTCTTAATAGACTATTTTCACCAACGTAATTTACATACTGGTCCGCATCTTACACTGTCGTTGTTGCGTCAGAAATTTTGGATTTTAGCTGCACGAAATGTTGTTAGACATCGCATTCGCAACTGTAATTATTGCTTTAAATTTCGTCCTCGCGCAACTTTCCCATGTATGGCGGATTTGCCCGCTCCTAGAATTACAGAAGCGAAACCATTTTTGCACAGTGGTGTAGATTATGCCGGACCATTCTATATCACTCTGACTCGTCGTAGAGGTGTAAAAAGCCAGAAAGCTTATTTATGCTTATTTATTTGTTTAGTTACCAAAGCCTTACATCTAGAAGTGGCTTCTGACCTATCCACTGCGACTTTTATTAATGCCTTTAAACGTTTTTTATCCCGTCGTGGTCCATGCTCGGTTTTGTATTCCGATTGTGGTACAAATTTTATTGGAGCTAAAACTGCCCTAGACGATTTGTCAAAATTTGTGACCTCACAAGAGTATCATTCTAGTATTGATGATGAATTGATAAAACGAAATGTAGTATGGAAATTTAATCCTCCAGCAGCACCTCACTTTGGAGGAATCTGGGAGGCAAACATTAAAAGTGTGAAGTCTCATTTAACTAAAGTTATTGGCACCCAAATTTTGACTTATGAAGAATTTACGACGGTTATTACTCAAATAGAGGCTTTATTAAATTCTCGACCATTGTGTATGCTCAGCTCGGATCCTAACGAGCCGTTAGCTTTGACGCCTGCTCATTTTTTGACAGGGACGCCCCTTCAATCGCTACCAATTCAAAATTTAGACATGTCGACTAATTTAGTAACCCGAAAAGAACTGCTCGATCAAATTTTGCAAACGTATTGGAAACGATGGCACGTGGAATATCTACATAATTTGCAAGTTCGTCAAAAATGGAATAAGCCATCTTCTCCAATAAAGGTCGGTACGGTCGTAGTTTTGCGGACGGATAACACCCCACCGTTGCATTGGCCATTAGGGGTCGTTCAAGAGGTCTTTCCTGGCAAGGATGGGATAGTTCGCGTCGCCAGCGTCAAAACTCCCAATGGTCTTTATAAACGACCTATAGTTCGTCTATGTCCCCTTCCAAATCAGTGATCGTTTTGATCCTATAATTTTGTTTTTAGTTATTTGTTCTTTGGGTGGATGCAATTACTTGCAGTTTAATTTAATTTAATATTTATTATTATTATGCGGAAGGGAACTTATATTTCTTTTCTTTAGTTGATAATTTAGTTTTAGTTAACTTCATTCCTTAACGGTCGGGGGGAATGTTAGCGCCTCTTTTCATTTAGGGGTTTTTGTAATCTTCTTACTAAGAGATAAGAGTAGTAGTAGTCGCGAAGCGATCGGGTGGCAGCCACACGCCGCATTTTACAGTACATTTTTTAATAGTTAATTTAGTTGTGCCGTACCGTCAAGGTTCTCTTTTTTTCCTATTCTTCCTCTTTCCTTACTTCTTCCTTCTTACATCGATCTGCACTTTGACGGACCACTCGGTAAGTTTTTTTTGTGTTGTTTTAAATAGCCTTTCTTTTACGCATTAACAATGTCTTTTCCTTTTTTCTCTACTAAAGTGTTAGACACAGTTAAATTAGTTTAATTTCAGTTTTTCAAACATTTTATTTTAAAGCAAATTTTTGTTAAATATTATTTATATCCAACTCTATAACTCGCTTATGGTTGGTCCTACAAGAAAAATGCAAATAACTATTTTGTAGAATATTTTATCAGCTTTAATTTTGAAAGAAAGACAAAAATTCATAGGAGTAACTGTTTTCGAGATATAAGCAAGAAACCAAAAAACTGTTACCTTAATAAAGCGCTTGCATATAAGCAGATTTAGTACTATTAGTATTATTATTATTAATGTTATTGTTAATAATATGACGACTAAAAACGATTCTGAAGACTTTGGTGACTTTTATGTCTTTTTCTTTTTTCTCTACTAAAGTGTTAGACACAATTAATTTAGTTTAATTTCAGTATTTTAAACATTTTATTTTTAAGCAAGTTTTTGTTAAATATTATTTATATCCAACTTTATAACTCGCTTATGGTTGGTCCCACAAGAAAAATGCAAATAACTATTTTGTAGGAAATGTTATCAGCTTTAATTTTGAAAGAAAGATAAAAATTGATAGGAGTAACTGTTTTCGAGATATGAGCAAGAAACCAAAACACTGTTTCCTTAATTAAGCGTTTGCATATAAGCAAATTTAGTACTATTAGTATTATTATTATTAATGTTATTGTTATTAATATGACGATTAAAGACAACTTTGAAACCTTTAGTGACTTTTATGTCTTCTTCTTTTTCCTCTACTAAAGTGTTAGACACAATTAAATTAGTTTAATTTCAGTTGTTCAAACATTTTATTTTAAAGCAAATTTTTGTTAAATATTATTTATATCCAACTCTATAACTCGCTTAAGGTTGGTCCTACAAGAAAAATGCAAATAACTATTTTGTTGGAAATTTTATCAGCTTTAATTTTGACAGAAAGATAAAAATTGATAGGAGTAACTGTTTTCGAGATATAAGCAAAAAACCAATAAGAAAACTGTGACTGTTACTGAACAAAAATGTAATTCAGTTTTCAATGTTTGAGACGAAGACGAAACTGCAGCATTTAAAAACGACTCTGAAGACTTCAGTGACTTTTATGTCACTTCCTTTTTCTTTTAATAAAGTATTGGACCCAATAAATTAAGTGTATTTTAAATCACAAGACATTTTCTGTTAAAGCACTTTTTTTTTAAATATTAATTATTTTCAATCATATATCTCGCTTATGGTTAGTCCTACATGAAAAATGCAAATAACTATTTTATAGGAAATTTTATCAGCTTAAATTTTAGTAAAAAGATAAAAATTGATAGGAGTAACTGTTTTCGAGATATAAGCAAGAAACCAAAACTCTGTTACCTTAATTAAGCGTTTGCATATAAGCAAATTTAGTACTATTAGTATTATTATTATTAATGTTATTGTTATTAATATGACAACTAAAGACAACTCTGAAACCTTTAATGACTTTTATGTCTTTTCCTTTTTCCTCTACTAAAGTGTTAGACACAATTAAATTAGTTTAATTTTAGTTTTTCAAACATTTTATTTTAAAGCAAATTTTTGTTAAAAAGTATTTATATCCAACTCTATAACTCGCTTATGGTTGGTCCTACAAGAAAATTGCAAATAACTATTTTGTAGGAAATTTTATCAGCTTTAATTTTGAAAAAAAGACAAAAATTCATAGGAGTAACTGTTTTCGAGATATAAGCAAGAAACCAAAAAACTGTTACCTTAATAAAGCGCTTGCATATAAGCAGATTTAGTACTATTAGTATTATTATTATTAATGTTATTGTTATTAATATGACGACTAAAAACGATTCTAAAGACTTTGGTGACTTTTATGTCTTTTTCTTTTTTCTCTACTAAAGTGTTAGACACAATTAATTTAGTTTAATTTTAGTATTTCAAACATTTTATTTTTAAGCAAGTTTTTGTTAAATATTATTTATATCCAACTTTATAACTCGCTTATGGTTGGTCCCACAAGAAAAATGCAAATAACTATTTTGTAGGAAATGTTATCAGCTTTAATTTTGAAAGAAAGATAAAAATTGATAGGAGTAACTGTTTTCGAGATATGAGCAAGAAACCAAAACACTGTTTCCTTAATTAAGCGTTTGCATATAAGCAAATTTAGTACTATTAGTATTATTATTATTAATGTTATTGTTATTAATATGACGATTAAAGACAACTTTGAAACCTTTAGTGACTTTTATGTCTTCTTCTTTTTCCTCTACTAAAGTGTTAGACACAATTAAATTAGTTTAATTTCAGTTTTTCAAACATTTTATTTTAAAGCAAATTTTTGTTATATATTATTTATATCCAACTCTATAACTCGCTTATGGTTGGTCCTACAAGAAAATGCAAATAACTATTTTGTTGGAAATTTTATCAGCTTTAATTTTGACAGAAAGATAAAAATTGATAGGAGTAACTGTTTTCGAGATATAAGCAAAAAACCAATAAGAAAACTGTGACTGTTACTGAACAAATATGTAATTCAGTTTTCAATGTTTGAGACGAAGACGAAACTGCAGCATTTAAAAACGACTCTAAAGACTTCAGTAATTTTTATGTCACTTCCTTTTTCTTCTAATAAAGTATTGGACCCAATAAATTAAGTGTATTTTAAATCACAAGACATTTTCTGTTAAAGCACTTTTTTTTTAAATATTAATTATTTTCAATCATATATCTCGCTTATGGTTAGTCCTTCATAAAAAATGCAAATAACTATTTTATAGGAAATTTTATCAGCTTGAATTTTAGTAAAAAGATAAAAATTGATAGGAGTAACTGTTTTCGAGATATAAGCAAGAAACCAAAACACTGTTACCTTAATTAAGCGTTTGCATATAAGCAAATTAGTACTATTAGTATTATTATTATTAATGTTATTGTTATTAATATGACAACTAAAGACAACTCTGAAACCTTTAGTGACTTTTATGTCTTTTCCTTTTTCCTCTACTAAAGTGTTAGACACAATTAAATTAGTTTAATTTCAGTTTTTCAAACATTTTATTTTAAAGCAAATTTTTGTTAAAAAGTATTTATATCCAACTCTATAACTCGCTTATGGTTGGTCCTACAAGAAAAATGCAAATAACTATTTTGTAGGAAATTTTATCAGCTTTAATTTTGAAAAAAAGACAAAAATTCATAGGAGTAACTGTTTTCGAGATATAAGCAAGAAACCAAAAAACTGTTACCTTAATAAAGCGCTTGCATATAAGCAGATTTAGTACTATTAGTATTATTATTATTAATGTTATTGTTATTAATATGACGACTAAAAACGATTCTGAAGACTTTGGTGACTTTTATGTCTTTTTCTTTTTTCTCTACTAAAGTGTTAGACACAATTAATTTAGTTTAATTTCAGTATTTCAAACATTTTATTTTTAAGCAAGTTTTTGTTAAATATTATTTATATCCAACTTTATAACTCGCTTATGGTTGGTCCCACAAGAAAAATGCAAATAACTATTTTGTAGGAGATGTTATCAGCTTTAATTTTGAAAGAAAGATAAAAATTGATAGGAGTAACTGTTTTCGAGATATGAGCAAGAAACCAAAACACTGTTACCTTAATTAAGCGTTTGCATATAAGCAAATTTAGTACTATTAGTATTATTATTATTAATGTTATTGTTATTAATATGACGATTAAAGACAACTTTGAAACCTTTAGTGACTTTTATGTCTTCTTCTTTTTCCTCTACTAAAGTGTTAGACACAATTAAATTAGTTTAATTTCAGTTTTTCAAACATTTTATTTTAAAGCAAATTTTTGTTAAATATTATTTATATCCAACTCTATAACTCGCTTATGGTTGGTCCTACAAGAAAAATGCAAATATTTATTTTGTAGGAAATTTTATCAGCTTTAATTTTGACAGAAAGATAAAAATTGATAGGAGTAACTGTTTTCGAGATATAAGCAAAAAACCAATAAGAAAACTGTGACTGTTACTGAACAAAAATGTAATTCAGTTTTCAATGTTTGAGACGAAGACGAAACTGCAGCATTTAAAAACGACTCTGAAGACTTCAGTGACTTTTATGTCACTTCCTTTTTCTTCTAATAAAGTATTGGACCCAATAAATTAAGTGTATTTTAAATCACAAGACATTTTCTGTTAAAGCACTTTTTTTTTAAATATTAATTATTTTTAATCATATATCTCGCTTATGGTTAGTCCTACATGAAAAATGCAAATAACTATTTTATAGGAAATTTTATCAGCTTGAATTTTAGTAAAAAGATAAAAATTGATAGGAGTAACTGTTTTCGAGATATAAGCAAGAAACCTGTTACGTTTGGAAAATCCACCCTGACTTAGAAGGGCGGGTCAGGGTGTAATTTTAATGCCCTTAACGGCGTCAGAGTGAACGGCTGACGTCGGAGCGTCAATGTTCCTGTTCCTTCTGTGATGTCCGCTTTTTTGTCAACCTTACAAAGAAATGTTTTTTTTTCTTCCTTATATGTGGCTCGGTGCGTCCCGCATTCAGTTGTGGGCAAACTTGAATGTCGCAGCCTTTTAGTGCCCACTGTCCTGAAAATGTTTCTGGTTAAAACCGTAGGTTGGTACCTTGATAACTTAGTTGGGAAAATCGTCGGAAATGCTATCCGTTAGGGCCGGATAGCCTCCTTATTTCCATTTGCCTGCCCTAGGGGTTCCCATGTGGGCTATGGGGGCCTTAGTTTAATTGCCCATGTCATTGTTTACATTTTCTTATCTGTTTTGAATTTGAATCTAACCTGTAATTGTCAATCTTAGTTACCTTTCTAAACTCCCTAGTTTTCCTCTTATCTTCTGTTTAGCGCGTAAATTTTAAATTTTCGTTTCCGTTTCACTTTTTTTTTGAGTCTCGTTCTTTAAAACTCCGAACGGAAATCGTTCTAGCACTTTTGTCCTAGCTCCGTTGTGGGAGTCATCTCGAGTGATCAGATTTTAGATCATCTCACATTATTGTGGAGATTTGCGGTCATCGAGTGTGAAAATTTAAGTATCGTATGGAGTGATTCGTTGTGAGTGCAGCTTCACTAAGATTTTCGTGGTAAATGCTCGCACCATCGCCGTAGCCGAATAGTCGGATTCGCAGGACAAAACTCTTTTGCTAACACGAGGAAGCCGCCCAACATCAAAGGCTTCAAATTGGGGGGGAGTAAAACCTTCGAGGGGACCTAACATCCCATCATCTCTCGTTCCGGACGTGGTCCTTCGCCGTTATCACCAAACCCGCCATCTGCGAGGTCAACAGCTACCTCTGAGGGAGCCCCTCATCGAAAAGACGGTCAGGCAAGCCTTTGTTAATTACGGACGCGCCGGAACCCCCCTAACCTCGAGCCTTTTTGCTGTCTCGTGTGTTCTCTTTCTTCCAATTTTTTTTTTGTTTGATCGCCTCACGATCAAAGGTAATATTGCTGATCTCATTTTGTAATTTAATATATATAATTTCGTTGTAAATCGTCTCTGGGCATATCGGTTGGTAGATTCGGTTATTAATTTTGCGCTTATCGATATCAGTCACAAAACATAGATCTATGAGTTTGCGGCCGACAAAGAATAATATTCCGAGCACGTGATCGGTATAAGAGAATCACTTTTCTCCTGTCTACTTGTCCAGCGTAGATAGAATAGTATTTTTTTTATTTCTTTAATAATTTTTAATTTCCTACATTTTTTTAAATCTTTGTTATATAATATTTTAATCCATTAAAATTTAATTTCGGGGAAACCCCTTTTTCTTTCCTTTCTTTTTTTTCCCTCTAGTTGGGGTTATACAACTAGTGGCGCCCAATAACTTCGGTTTATAGTTCTTTGTGATCACCCACGCCCAACACCCAGAGCCGGCTGGCACCAACTTGTGTTACTTAGGTAACATATTTTGGCGCCCAACGTGGGGCCACGTTTTCTGAATTGTGTGGGAATTTGTCGTTGAGTTAGAAATATTCGGGTTGGCCGTTCTGGTCGTTATTACTGTTAAAAGATGGATCCACATCGGTTAGGTCGTGATGAATTAAGATATGAGCTATTAGTAAGGGGTTTTTCCGATGTTAGGGCAGAAACATTGAGCTCGTTGCGGAGGAAATTGTCTGAGCTGCTGCGTACCGAGTCATTCGGGGAACTCGTCTTAGATAGTAGCGTAAAGTTAGATAGGGTGGATGAATTAAGAATTGTCAACACGAAAGTGGTTGAATTAAAGCATTCGTTGGAAGCCGTAGCGCGCTTGCAAAAAAATAGTAATGACCACCGAGTTTTTGAAAGCAAGTTACGCCATCTGTACGGTCGGGTAATTCGGGTGCAGCAGTCTCTTAGCTCGGAAACACCTGACGAAGCTGTCGAAAACGCTATCGCCAACATCCTTCAGGAATTGGATGACATAGACATGTCCCTGAACCTAAAACTCTCGAGTGCCGACCCTTCTGTAGCGATGGGAAGTTTGCCATCCCCAATAGTGGAGGGCGCCCAGGGTTTGCCGGTTCAGGTTCGTAGTCATCCACAACCACCAGTACCGGTTTATAAATGGGGCATCACTTTTACCGGAGAGAAGGACGGACTAAGCGTGAATGCGTTTATTGAACGGGTGGAGGAGTACCGAGTGGCACGCTCCTGTACCGAGGCCCAACTGACCGACTCAATTATAGATTTGTTGGGAGGTAGCGCCCTCATTTGGTACCGGTCGGTTCGGGCGGAAATTTCGACATGGACGGATTTTGTGCAACGGTTGCGGGCGGAGTTTTTGCCCTTCGATTACGAAACGGATTTATGGGGCGAGATCCGATCACGGGTTCAAAGCTCGTCTGAACGCGTGGGCAACTATTTCGCTTGCAAGGTGAATTTATTTAATCGTCTCCCCACAAAACCTACCGAGGAAGAGAAACTAAAAGTATTGCGTCGGAATATTTCCCCATATTATATCCGCGGTCTCGGGCTGAGCGATGTAACGAGCGTCCAGCACCTCTTAGAACTTTGCAAAAAGCTGGAAGTTTCTAAGCAATATGCTTCTGTCACTCGTCCGGCAATAAATCAGGTAAATTTATTAGAGCCAGACCTTGCAGGTCCCGGAACTTCGGAGCCAGACATTAAACTTGAGCCGATCGAGAGTGTCTGTTGGAACTGTAACGAGCGGGGACACTACTTTTCCGGATGTAAAAAGCCGCGAAGACAAAGGTTTTGCTATCGATGTGGGAAGAAAGATGTGGTAAAAAGTCAGTGCTCTTGCAGTTCGGGAAACGCGGACGGGGATCGTGGAAAAGCCGGACCACGATCTCAGCAGTAACGGGAGCAACGGCGGATAATTCATGGCAGGAGTGGCTTAACCTTATTCGTACCGAATTTAAAAAGGCCAAGATTGAAGCGCTTTTCGCAAAGCAGACGGGGGATCCGCGACCCTATTTAGACGTATCGATACACGGAATTAAGTTCTCTGCGTTGTTGGATTCGGGAGCCACTCAAACGGTATTAGGTTGTAGTGGGTGGGCTAAAGTAAGCTCATCCGGTGTAGTTTTAGAACCACCAAGTAGTGTTTCAGTTAGGGTTGCAAATGGGGAATGTTGCAAGGTTATGGGGTCGGCCAATTTGCCAATTGTTTTGAACGACCGCGTGAAGTTAATTAAGGTATTGGTGGTGGCCAATTTAGAGAGTGATCTCATCTTGGGAATTGACTTTTGGAAGGACATGGATATTATCCCTTGTTTTCGGACTAATCGTTATTGTTTCGGCTCGAGACAAATACCGGATCACATATCAGCAATCGCTGATAAAAAGGTTTCGGAACAAGGGTTGTTAAAGTTTAAAGAAATGATAGGACAGTTCTTTGAAAGAATGGGGTCGGAGCTAGGGTGTGCACGAGGCATACAACACAAAATCACCGTGGGTGATCACCAACCGATTAAACAGCGGTACTATCCCGTGTCGCCGTTCATTCAGGAGAAAATTAATGAGGAAGTGGATAAAATGCTTACTCTAGGCGTAATTGAACCGTCGCGGTCGGCGTGGTCTTCACCAGTTGTGATGGTGAAGAAGCCAAATAACGAGTATCGGTTCTGTATAGATTTTCGGAAGGTCAATCAGATTACCAAACGCGATGCCTATCCACTTCCCTACATCAACACTATCTTGGATCGGTTACGCAATGCAAAGTATCTCTCGTCAATTGACATAAAGAGTGCATATTGGCAGATTGAGCTGGAGGAGTCAAGTAAGGAAATAACCGCGTTTACTGTACCGGGTAAGGGGCTCTTTCAGTTCCGTCGTATGCCGTTTGGTTTGAATAACGCCCCTGCCACCTGGCAAAGGTTTGTCGACCAGGTCCTGGGAGCAGATTTAGAACCTATGGTTTTCGTTTATTTAGATGATGTGATAATCGCCACTCCGGATTTCGCCACTCACTGTGAAGTAGTGAAAAAAGTTCTAGATCGACTTTCAGGGGCGGGTTTGACACTAAATCAGGAAAAATGCGAATTTTTAAAACCCCAACTTAAGTATCTGGGATATGTTGTGGACGAAAATGGTCTTCGGACGGACCTGTCGAAGGTGGAGTGTATGGTCGATTATCCCACCCCCAAAAATGTCCGAGAAGTGCGGCGATTTATAGGGCTTGCTTCATGGTATAGGCGGTTCATTAAAGATTTTTCGACTATATTATCCCCTTTGGCCAAACTTACTCGTAAATCGCAAAAGTTCGTCTGGTCAAAAGAAGCAGAGGAGGCTTTTTGCAAAATTAAACAGTGTCTCGTAACTGCGCCGATCCTGGCGTGTCCAGATTTCTCCTTGCCGTTTATTCTTCAATGTGACGCGTCACAAGTCGGGTTAGGTTGTGTCCTTAGTCAGAATTTTTCGGACGGCGAGAAAGTCATAGCTTACGCTAGTCGGTCTCTGACCCACGGTGAGTCTCGGTTCTCAACAACGGAGCTCGAATGTCTCGCGGTATTGTGGGGAATAGAAAAATTTCGGCCCTATATTGAGGGGACTAAGTTAAGTGTGATAACCGATCACTTCTCTTTACTGTGGCTCCATAAACTCCAAAATCCTTCAGGTAGATTAGCTCGTTGGTCGTTAAGGTTACAAGGTTACGAGTTCGACATTATTCATCGAAAAGGGAAATCCCATGTGGTGCCAGATGCTTTATCGCGGGCGGTCGAATACATTGATGTTTCTCGGGCGGACCAGGACGACTGGTACAAAGACTTAATACGAAAAGTCACTTCTTCTCCCAATGAATATCCCAAGTGGTGTGTTAGAAACGAAAAACTTTATAAATTAGCTCGTTCTGGACCATGCTCGTCTAATCCGGATAGCGAGTGGAAGCTAGTTGTCCCAAAATCGTGTCGCGAAGCCGTTTTGATAGAGCAACATGATGAACCAACTGCAGGTCATTTGGGGTATTTCAAAACGAAAAAACGCGTTGCTGCTTTATATTATTGGCCTAAAATGGATGCAGATATTGCTCGATACGTTCGTCGATGTGAGGTCTGTCAGAGCCAGAAACCCGAACAACGCCCCCCATACGGGAAGATGGGTAGAAGAGAAGTCTCGCAACCGTGGGAATTAGTATGTACGGACCTTATGGGTCCTTTTCCCCGATCCAAAAAGGGAAATCGGTTTATTTTGATTGTAGCTGATTGCTTTACCAAATATGTACTTCTGTTCGCATTAAAATCGGCAACGAGTAAAGAAGTCGCATATCACCTGGAAAACGATTTGTTTTTGGTATATGGAGTCCCAAATTTAATTATATGTGACAATGGGAAGCTGTACGTAAGTAAAAAGGTTAAAGACATGGTTGCGTCTTATGAGTCCAATATAACGTTTAATCCAAACTATCATCCGCAAGCCAATCCTAGCGAAAGGATCAACCGAGTCGCCAAAACTGCAATTAGGTGTTATCTAAAAGACTCTACGCACCAAGAATGGGACGCAAATTTAAGTAAGGTCGGTTTTGCGTTACGAACTGCGGTACATGAGGTCACGGGGTATAGTCCAGCTTATTTAAACTTTGGTAGAGAACTGTTTTTATCGGGAAAGCTCCATAAAATCTTCCAAACTAATGAAAAGGGTGATGTCATAGATTTTGCGGGGAGAGATAGTTTAGCTTGTCACGTAAAGGAATTGCAACAGCTATGCGATATAGTAAAAATGCGGTTAGATCAAGCGTACGCTCATAGTGCTAGGCGTTATAATTTACGGACTCGCCCCCTATCGTTAGAGAAAGGTCAAGTCGTCTGGAAGCGGAATTATGTTTTGTCGAAAGCGGGTGATAATTTTGCGGCCGGACTCACCCCGAAGTTCGTCAAATGTATCGTACACCGTCGAGTTACGTCCAATGTGTATGAACTACTGGATTTTGAATCAAGGAAAAACCTTGGGTCGTGGCATGTTAAAGATTTGAAACTGAACCGCGGTGACGACTAAATTCTTCCTGGTGTGGGTCCATTTTTTTTTTTGGTAAGGGGGGGTTGTTACGTTTGGAAAATCCACCCTGACTTAGAAGGGCGGGTCAGGGTGTAATTTTAATGCCCTTAACGGCGTCAGAGTGAACGGCTGACGTCGGAGCGTCAATGTTCCTGTTCCTTCTGTGATGTCCGCTTTTTTGTCAACCTTACAAAGAAATGTTTTTTTTTCTTCCTTATATGTGGCTCGGTGCGTCCCGCATTCAGTTGTGGGCAAACTTGAATGTCGCAGCCTTTTAGTGCCCACTGTCCTGAAAATGTTTCTGGTTAAAACCGTAGGTTGGTACCTTGATAACTTAGTTGGGAAAATCGTCGGAAATGCTATCCGTTAGGGCCGGATAGCCTCCTTATTTCCATTTGCCTGCCCTAGGGGTTCCCATGTGGGCTATGGGGGCCTTAGTTTAATTGCCCATGTCATTGTTTACATTTTCTTATCTGTTTTGAATTTGAATCTAACCTGTAATTGTCAATCTTAGTTACCTTTCTAAACTCCCTAGTTTTCCTCTTATCTTCTGTTTAGCGCGTAAATTTTAAATTTTCGTTTCCGTTTCACTTTTTTTTTGAGTCTCGTTCTTTAAAACCCCGAACGGAAATCGTTCTAGCACTTTTGTCCTAGCTCCGTTGTGGGAGTCATCTCGAGTGATCAGATTTTAGATCATCTCACATTATTGTGGAGATTTGCGGTCATCGAGTGTGAAAATTTAAGTATCGTATGGAGTGATTCGTTGTGAGTGCAGCTTCACTAAGATTTTCGTGGTAAATGCTCGCACCATCGCCGTAGCCGAATAGTCGGATTCGCAGGACAAAACTCTTTTGCTAACACGAGGAAGCCGCCCAACATCAAAGGCTTCAAATTGGGGGGGAGTAAAACCTTCGAGGGGACCTAACATCCCATCATCTCTCGTTCCGGACGTGGTCCTTCGCCGTTATCACCAAACCCGCCATCTGCGAGGTCAACAGCTACCTCTGAGGGAGCCCCTCATCGAAAAGACGGTCAGGCAAGCCTTTGTTAATTACGGACGCGCCGGAACCCCCCTAACCTCGAGCCTTTTTGCTGTCTCGTGTGTTCTCTTTCTTCCAATTTTTTTTTTGTTTGATCGCCTCACGATCAAAGGTAATATTGCTGATCTCATTTTGTAATTTAATATATATAATTTCGTTGTAAATCGTCTCTGGACATATCGGTTGGTAGATTCGGTTATTAATTTTGCGCTTATCGATATCAGTCACAAAACATAGATCTATGAGTTTGCGGCCGACAAAGAATAATATTCCGAGCACGTGATCGGTATAAGAGAATCACTTTTCTCCTGTCTACTTGTCCAGCGTAGATAGAATAGTATTTTTTTTATTTCTTTAATAATTTTTAATTTCCTACATTTTTTTAAATCTTTGTTATATAATATTTTAATCCATTAAAATTTAATTTCGGGGAAACCCCTTTTTCTTTCCTTTCTTTTTTTTCCCTCTAGTTGGGGTTATACAACTAGTGGCGCCCAATAACTTCGGTTTATAGTTCTTTGTGATCACCCACGCCCAACACCCAGAGCCGGCTGGCACCAACTTGTGTTACTTAGGTAACAAACCAAAACACTGTTACCTTAATTAAGCGTTTGCATATAAGCAAATTTAGTACTATTAGTATTATTATTATTAATGTTATTGTTATTAATATGACAACTAAAGACAACTCTGAAACCTTTAGTGACTTTTATGTCTTTTCCTTTTTCCTCTACTAAAGTGTTAGACACAATTAAATTAGTTTAATTTCAGTTTTTCAAACATTTTATTTTAAAGCAAATTTTTGTTAAAAATTATTTATATCCAACTCTATAACTCGCTTATGGTTGGTCCTACAAGAAAAATGCAAATAACTATTTTGTAGGAAATTTTATCAGCTTTAATTTTGAAAAAAAGACAAAAATTCTAGGAGTAACTGTTTTCGAGATATAAGCAAGAAACCAAAAAACTGTTACCTTAATAAAGCGCTTGCATATAAGCAGATTTAGTACTATTAGTATTATTATTATTAATGTTATTGTTATTAATATGACGACTAAAAACGATTCTGAAGACTTTGGTGACTTTTATGTCTTTTTCTTTTTTCTCTACTAAAGTGTTAGACACAATTAATTTAGTTTAATTTCAGTATTTCAAACATTTTATTTTTAAGCAAGTTTTTGTTAAATATTATTTATATCCAACTTTATAACTCGCTTATGGTTGGTCCTACAAGAAAAATGCAAATAACTATTTTGTAGGAAATGTTATCAGCTTTAATTTTGAAAGAAAGATAAAAATTGATAGGAGTAACTGTTTTCGAGATATAAGCAAAAAACCAATTAAAAACTGTTACCGTTTCAGAACAAAAATGTAATTCAGTTTTCAATGTTTGAGACGAAGACGAAAATGCAGCATTTAAAATCGACTCTGAAGACTTCAATGACTTATATGTCACCCCCTTTTTTTCTAATAAAGTATTGGACCTAATAAATTAAGTGTATTTTAAATCACAAGACATTTTCTGTTAAAGCACTTCTTTTTTAAATATTAATTATTTTCAATCTTATATCTCGCTTATGGTTAGTCCTACATAAAAAATGCAAATAATTATTTTGTAGGAAATCTTATCAGCTTGAATTTTAGTAAAAAGATAAAAGTTGATAGGAGTAACTGTTTTCGAGATATGAGCAAGAAACCAAAACACTGTTACCTTAATTAAGCGTTTGCATATTAGCAAATTTAGTACTATTAGTATTATTATTATTAATGTTATTGTTATTAATATGACGATTAAAGACAACTTTGAAACCTTTAGTGACTTTTATGTCTTCTTCTTTTTCCTCTACTAAAGTGTTAGACACAATTAAATTAGTTTAATTTCAGTTTTTCAAACATT
>NC_087403.1:11471607-11489107 GCF_031307605.1 Tribolium castaneum | reverse complement strand
TCTTATTCTGGCTCAAAACTGCAAATTATGTATTACTTTGGATAAAAGCAGTTTATCCTGATTACTCCTTTGCTTAGAATAAAGCAAACTTGTATAAAACTTAATGAAAACTTTAAATTTCGTCTCAAAGAAATAATTTACGTTATAGTTTTGACCAGAACTGTTAATTTCAAACGATTTTATGCCCCCAAACGAGAAAACTTTCACTAAACAGATGCCAAACGTCTTAGTTCGTTTTATAAAAACGACATGTTACAGTTTAAACAAAAAAATTATTTTCGTTGTTGTGTCAAAATAATTTATTTCGAATGATTCAATGGAGCGAAACGAGTAAACTTTTATAGGACAGATGCAAAATACCATATTACCACATAAATCGTTATTTTAAAGCAAAGTATTAGCTTTTGCACTTGTTCAATTAAAGTTTGCTTACTTCGAAATATGTAGTCGTCCGAAATAATTTTTTTTTGTCAAAACTATAACGTAATTTGTTCTTTTGAGCTTGAATATAGAGTTTTCATTACGTTTTATAGTAGTTTACTCTACTCTAAGCATAGAATCAAACAGAGTAATCCGCTTGTGTTAAAACTGATACATAATTTGCTCTTATTTTCGAGAATAAGACATTTTCAATATGTTTGATAAAATTTTTCTTGTTTATAGCAAGGAATCGTTTAAAATAAGCTGTATTTGCCTAAACTGATACGTAATTCGATATTTGTGCATGGATACGATGTTTTCAGTTTCTTTGACGTGAAATTTCTTGTTGCAAAAGGTAATACTTTGCTTTAAAACAACGCTTTATATGGTAATATGTGGTTTTGCATCTGCCCCATAAAAGTTCATTAGTTTCGAATCATAATTTCGTTTGAAATAAACAGTGCTGGTCAAAACTATAACGTAAATTATTTCTTTGAGACAAAATTTAAAGTTTTCATTAAGTTGTATACAAGTTTACTCTATTCTAAGTAAAGGAGTAATTAGGATAAATTGCTTTTATCTAGAGTAATATATAATTTGCAGTTTTCAGCCAGAATAAGACGTTTTTAATCTTTTTAATGTAAGTCTTCGTGTTCAAAACAAAGGATCGTCTAAAATAAGCAGTTTTTGTCCAGACTGAAACGTAATTCGAATTTCTGTGCCTAAATAAGGGGTTTTCAGTTTCTTTGATGTAAGGTTTCTTGTTTGTAACAATGAATTAACAAAAATAATTGGTTTTTATCCAAACTGTGGCATGAATCAGCTTTAAGACTATAACGCAAATCTTTTGTTTTGTGCTAAAATAAGACGTTTTTAGTCAGTTTGATATAAGCTTTCTTGTTCAAAGCAAAATATTGTCGAAAATCAACCGTTTTTGTCTAAACTGAAACAAAATTCGGTGGTTTGTGTCCGAATACAAAGTTTTCAGATTCTTTAATGTTAGGTTTGCTGCTTCTAACAAAGAATCAACGAAAATATTTTGTTTTAATACAAACTGCAATATAAAATGTCTTTATAGGACAAAACATGATGTTTGGCATCTGTTTATTAAAAATTTACTCGTTTGGAAGCATAAAATCATTCCAAATAAGCTATTCTCGTCGAAACTATAATGTAATTAGTATTTTGTGCTAGAATACAGCGTTTTTGTTAGATTTATTAACAATTTTGTCTATTTTAAGCAATGAAACGAATAGGATTAGCTGCCTTTATCCAAAGTGATACATAAATTGCTCTTTTATGCCAGATTAATACGTTTTTAGTCTGTTCGATGTAAGTTTTCTTGTTCAAAGCAAAAGATCGTCTAAAGTAAGCCGTTTTTGTTTGAACTGATGAACAATTCAGACTGAGAGTCAACAAAAATAATTTGTTTTAATCCAAACTGATAATTTTTGACCCTATAAGAGTCCTATAAGAGTCCGAGATACGCCTTTCTCGTCAAGTCTATAACGTAATTCGTTTTTTTGTGTCAGAATACGACGTTTTCTGTCTGTTTAATATAAGTTTTTAATAATAATAATAATAATAACAATAATAATAACAATAATAATAATAATAATAATAATAATAATAATAATAATAATAATAATAAAAATAATAATAGAAATAAAAGTAAGCTTAGTTTTCTAAGCAAAAATGAAGCTTATTTTGTGTGTTATATGAGCGCTTTCTCATTTCTATGCAAGAAATCATCTGTGATCTGTATTTTCAGGCAAGAAATTGTCTAAAATTAATAACTCATTTTAAAACTGGTATAATAGTTATTTATTTAATGAGTTTGAGTGTAAATCGGACGCTTTATTTCACGAGTGGATTTTTAAACCACGAGTGAAAACGAGTGGTTTATCATCCACGAGGCGAAATAAATGAACCGATTTACACAAAAACGAGTTGAATACAACATTTTATTCTTCGAAATAGACTCAGCAAGGCATAAAATTGCTTTAAATTTGTTAAAAATAATCTGACGTTTCGTACTGAGAAATGCCAAACAGTTGTCAAAACTTCCTTACACAGGAGAAAAACCGTAAATTTTGACAGTGTCGAAGAATAAAAACATTTACTATACAAAAGTTAATAATAATAATAATAATAATAATAATAATAGTAATAATAATAATAATAATAATAGTAATAATAATAATAATAATAATAATAATAATAATAATAATAATAATGATAATAATACTTATAATAATGAATTTCTTTCTAAATTAAAGCTTAGTTTTTCTAAGCAAAAATGATGCTTATTTTGTGTGTTATATGAGCGTTTTCTCATTTCTATGCAAGAGATCATCTGTGATCTGTGTTTTTAGGCAAGAAATTGAATAAAATTAATAACTCATTTTAAAACTGGTATAAAAACATTTACTATACAAAAGTTAATAATAATAATAATAATAATAATAATAATAATAATAGTAATAAAAGAAACAATAATAATAATAATAATAATAATAATAATAATGATAATAATACTTATAATAATAAATTTCTTTCTAAATTAAAGCTTAGTTTTTCTAAGCAAAAATGATGCTTATTTTGTGTTATCTGAGCGTTTTCTCATTTCTATGCAAGAGATCATCTGTGATCTGTGTTTTTAGGCAAAAAATTGTCTAAAATTAGTAACTCATTTTAAAACTGGTATAAAAACATTTACTATACAAAAGTTATAATCGGTTTTTAATAATAATAATATTAATAATAATAATAATAATAATAATAATAATAATAATAATAATAATAATAATAATAATAATAATAATAATAATAATAATAATAGTAATAATAATAATAAAAATAATAGTAATAATAATAATAATAATAAAAATAAAAATAATAGTAGTAGTAAAAGTAAGCTTAGTTTTCTAAGCCAAAATGAAGCTTATTTTGTGTTATATGAGCGTTTTCTCATTTCTATGCAAAAGATCATGTGTGATCTGTGTTTTAAGTTGTGTCAGAATACGACGTTTTCTGTCTGTTTAATATAAGTTTTTAATAATAATAATAATAATAATAATAATAATAATAATAATAATAATAATAATAATAATAATAATAATAATAATAATAATAATAATAATAACAATAATAATAATAATAATAATAATAATAATAGTAATAGTAACAAAAGTAATAATAATAATACTTTTAAAAAGGAAAAATGGAGCTTATTTTGTGTGTTACATGAGCGTTTTCTCATTTTAATGCAAAAGATCATGTGTGATCTGTGTTTTTAGGCAATCTAAGCCATTTTATAATTTTTAATATTTAACAAAAATTTGCTTTAAAATAAAATGTTTGAAAAACCGAAATTAAACTAAATTAATTGTGTCTAACACTTTAGTAGAGGAAAAAGGAGGAGACATAAAAGTCACTAAAGTCTTAAAGTTGTCTTTAGTCGTCATATTAATAACAATAACATTTATAATAACAATACTAGTAGTACTAAATTTGCTTATATGCAAGCGCTTAATTAAGGTAACAGTTTTTTTGTTTTTTGCCTATATCTCGAAAACAGTTACTCCTATCAATTTTTACTTTTTCACCAAAATTAAAGGTGATAAAATTTCCTACAAAATAGTTATTTGCATTTTTCATGTAGAACTAACCATAAGCGAGATATAAGTTTGAAAATAATTATTAATTAAAAAAAAGTGTTTTAACAGAAAATGTCTTGTGATTTAAAATACACTTAATTTGTTGGGTCCAATACTTTATTAGAAGAAAAAGGAGGTGACATAAAAGTCACTGAAGTCTTCAGAGTCGTTTTTAAATGCTGCATTTTTGACTTCGTCTCAAACATTGAAAACTGACTTACATTTTTCTTCAGTAACAGTTACAGTTTTCTTATTGGTTTTTTGCTTATATCTCGAAAACAGTTACTCCTATCAAATTTTATCTTTCTTTCAAAATTAAAGCTGATAAAATTTCCAACAAAATAGTTAATTACATTTTTCTTGTAGGACCAAGCATAAACGAGTTATAGAGTTGGATATAAATAATATTTAACAAAAATTTGCTTTAAAATAAAATGCTTGAAAAACCGGAATTAAACTAAATTAATTGTGTCTAACACTTTAGTAGAGGAAAAAGGAGAAGACATAAAAGTCACTAAATGTTTCAGAGTCGTCTTTAGTCGTCATATTAATAACAATAACATTAATAATAATAATACTAATAGTACTAAATTTGCTTATATGCAAACGCTTAATTAACGTAACATTTTTTTGGTTTCTTGCTTATATCTCGAAAACAGTTACTCCTATCAATTTTTATCTTTTTTTCAAAATTAAAGCTAATAAAATTTCCTACAAAATGGTTATTTGCGTTTTTTTGTAGGACCAACCATAAGCGAGTTATAGAGTTGGATATAAATAATATTTAACAAAAATTTGCTTTAAAATAAAATGTTTGAAAAACCGAAATTAAACTAAATTAATTAAGTCTAACACTTTAGTAGAGGAAAAAGAAAAAGACATAAAAGTCACTAAAGATTTCAGAGTTGTCTTTAGTTGTCATATTAATAACAATAACATTAATAATAATAATACTAATAGTACTAAATTTGCTTATATGCAAACGCTTAATTAAGGTAACAGTGTTTTGGTTTCTTGCTTATGTCTCGAAAACAGTTACTCCTATCAATTTTTATCTTTTTACTAAAATTCAAGCTGATAAAATTTCCTACAAAATAGTTATTTGCATTTTTCATGTAGGACTAACCATAAGCGAGATATATGATTGAAAATAATTAATATTTAAAAAAAAAGTGCTTTAACAGAAAATGTCTTGTGATTTAAAATACACTTAATTTATTGGGTCCAATACTTTATTAGAAGAAAAAGGAAGTGACATAAAAGTCACTGAAGTCTTCAGAGTCGTTTTTAAATGCTGCAGTTTCGTCTTCGTCTCAAACATTGAAAACTGAATTACATTTTTGTTCTGAAACGGTAACAGTTTTTACTTTGGTTTTTTGCTTATATCTCGAAAACAGTTACTCCTATCAATTTTTATCTTTCTTTCAAAATTAAAGCTGATAACATTTCCTACAAAATAGTTATTTGCATTTTTCTTGTAGGACCAACCATAAGCGAGTTATAAAGTTGGATATAAATAATATTTAACAAAAACTTGCTTAAAAATAAAATGTTTGAAATACTGAAATTAAACTAAATTAATTGTGTCTAACACTTTAGTAGAGAAAAAAGAAAAAGACATAAAAGTCACCAAAGTCTTCAGAATCGTTTTTAGTCGTCATATTAATAACAATAACATTAATAATAATAATACTAATAGTACTAAATCTGCTTATATGCAAGCGCTTTATTAAGGTAACAGTTTTTTGGTTTCTCGCTTATATCTCGAAAACAGTTACTCCTATGAATTTTTGTCTTTCTTTCAAAATCAAAGCTGATAAAATATTCTACAAAATAGTTATTTGCATTTTTCTTGTAGGACCAACCATAAGCGAGTTATAGAGTTGGATATAAATAATATTTAACAAAAATTTGCTTTAAAATAAAATGTTTGAAAAACTGAAATTAAACTAATTTTACTGTGTCTAACACTTTAGTAGAGAAAAAACGAAAAGACATAAAAGTCACTAAAGGTTTCAGAGTTGTCTTTAGTTGTCATATTAATAACAATAACATTAATAATAATAATACTAATAGTTCTAAATTTGCTTATATGCAAACGCTTAATTAAGGTAACAGTGTTTTGGTTTCTTGCTTATATCTCGAAAACAGTTACTCCTATCAATTTTTATCTTTTTACTAAAATTCAAGCTGATAAAATTTCCTACAAAATAGTTATTTGCATTTTTCATGTAGGACTAACCATAAGCGAGATATATGATTGAAAATAATTAATATTTAAAAAAAAAGTGCTTTAACAGAAAATGTCTTGTGATTTAAAATACACTTAATTTATTGGGTCCAATACTTTATTAGAAGAAAAAGGAAGTGACATAAAAGTCAGCTCTCGTTAAGACTATAACGCAAATCTTTTGTTTTGTGCTAAAATAAGACGTTTTTAGTCAGTTTGATATAAGTTTTCTTGTTCAAAGCAAAATATTGTCGAAAATCAACGGTTTTTGTCTAAACTGATACAAAATTCGGTGGTTTGTGTCCGAATACAAAGTTTTCAGATTCTTTAATGTTAGGTTTGCTGCTTCTAACAAAGAATCAACGAAAATATTTTGTTTTAATACAAACTGCAATATAAAATGTCTTTATAGGACAAAACATGATGTTTGGCATCTGTTTAATAAAAATTTACTCGTTTGGAAGCATGAATCATTCCAAATAAGCTATTCTCGTCGAAACTATAATGTAATTAGTATTTTGTGCTAGAATACAGCGTTTTTGTTAGATTTATTAACAATTTTGTCTATTTTAAGCAATGAAACGAATAGGATTAGCTGCCTTTATCCAAAGTGATACATAAATTGCTCTTTTATGCCAGATTAATACGTTTTTAGTCTGTTCGATGTAAGTTATTTTGTTCAAAGCAAAAGATCGTCTAAAATAAGCCGTTTTTGTTTGAACTGATGAACAATTCAGACTGAGAGTCAACAAAAATAATTTGTTTTAATCCAAACTGATACTTTTTGACCCTATAAGAGTCCTATAAGAGTCCGAAATACGCCGTTCTCGTCAAGTCTATAACGTAATTCGTTTTTTTGTGTCAGAATACGACGTATTCTGTCTGTTTAATACAATTTTTTAATAATAATAATAATAATAATAACAATAATAATAATAATAATAATAATAATAAAAATAATATTAATAATAATAATAGTAATAATAATAATAATAATAATAATAGTAGTAATAAAAGTAAGCTTAGTTTTCTAAGCAAAAATGAAGCTTATTTTGTGTGTTATATGAGCGTTTTCTCATTTCTATGCAAGAAATCATCTGTGATCTGTATTTTTAGGCAAGAAATTGTCTAAAATTAATAACTCATTTTAAAACTGGTATAAAAACATTTACTATACAAAAGCTAATAATAATAATAATAATAATAATAATAATAATAATAATAGTAATAATAATAATAAAAATAATAATAATAGTAATAAAAGTAAGCTTAGTTTTCTAAGCAAAAATGAAGCTTATTTTGTGTGTTATATGAGCGTTTTCTCATTTCTATGCAAGAGATCATCTGTGATCTGTGTTTTTAGGCAAGAAATTGAATAAAATTATAACTCATTTTAAAACTGGTATAAAATCATTTACTATACAAAAGTTAATAATAATAATAATAATAATAATAATAATAATAATAATAATAATAATAATAATAATAATAATAATAATAATAATAATAATAATAATAATAAAAGAAATAATAATAATAATAATAATAATAATAATAATAATAATGATAATAATACTTATAATAATGAATTTCTTTCTAAATTAAAGCTTAGTTTTTCTAAGCAAAAATGATGCTTATTTTGTGTTATCTAAGCGTTTTCTCATTTCTATGCAAGAGATCATCTGTGATCTGTGTTTTTAGGCAAGAAATTGTCTAAAATTAAAAACTTATTTTAAAACTGGTATAAAAACATTTACTATACAAAAGTTAATAATAATAATAATAATAATAATAATAATAATAATAATATAAATAAAAATAAAAATAATAGTAATAAAAGTAAGCTTAGTTTTCTAAGCAAAAATAAAGCTTATTTTGTGTGTTATATGAGCGTTTTCTCATTTCTATGCAAGAGATCATCTGTGATCTGTGTTTTTAGGCAAGAAATTGAATAAAATTAATAACTCATTTTAAAACTGGTATAAAAACATTTACTATACAAAAGTTAATAATAATAATAATAATAATAATAATAGTAATAAAAGAAATAATAATAATAATAATAATAATAATAATAATAATAATAATAATAATAATAATAATAATAATAATAATAATAATAATAATAATAATAATAATAATAATAATAATAATAATGATAATAACACTTATAATAATGAATTTCTTTCTAAATTAAAGCTTAGTTTTTCTAAGCAAAAATGATGCTTATTTTGTGTTATCTGAGCGTTTTCTCATTTCTATGCAAGAGATCATCTGTGATCTGTGTTTTTAGGCAAGAAATTGTCTAAAATTAATAACTCATTTTAAAACTGGTATAAAAACATTTACTATACAAAAGTTATAATCGGTTTTTAATAATAATAATATTAATAATAATAATATTAATAATAATAATAATAATAATAATAGTAATAATAATAATAAAAATAATAGTAATAATAATAATATTAATAAAAATAATAATAATAGTAGTAATAAAAGTAAGCTTAGTTTTCTAAGCAAAAATGAAGCTTATTTTGTGTTACATGAGCTTTTCTCATTTCTATGCAAAAGATCATGTGTGATCTGTGTTTTTAGGCAATCTAAGCCATTTGATAGTTTTTAGGCAAGAAATTGGCTAAAATTAATAAGTTAATAATAATAATAATATAAATAATAATAATAATAATAATAATAATAATAATAATAATAATAATAATAATATCAATAATAATAATAATAATAATAATGATAGTAATAGTAACAAAAGTAATAATAATAATAATACTTTTAATAAGGAAAAATGGAGCTTATTTTGTGTGTTAAATGAGCGTTTTCTCATTTCTATGCAAAAGATTATGTGTGATCTGTGTTTTTAGGCAATCTAAGCCATTTTATAGTTACTCCTATCAATTTTTACTTTTTCACCAAAATTAAAAGTGATAAAATTTTCTACAAAATAGTTATTTGCATTTTTCATGTAGAACTAACCATAAGCGAGATATAAGTTTGAAAATAATTAATAATTAAAAAAAAGTGTTTTAACAGAAAATGTCTTGTGATTTAAAATACACTTAATTTATTGGGTCCAATACTTTATTAGAAGAAAAAGGAGGTGACATAAAAGTCACTGAAGTCTTCAGAGTCGTTTTTAAATGCTGCATTTTTGTCTAAATCTCAAACATTGAAAACTGAATTTCATTTTTGTTCAGTAACAGCTACAGTTTTCTTATTGGTTTTTTGCTTATATCTCGAAAACAGTTCCTCCTATCAAATTTTATCTTTCTTTCAAAATTAAAGCTGATAAAATTTCCAACAAAATAGTTATTTACATTTTTCTTGTAGGACCAAGCATAAACGAGTTATAGAGTTGGATATAAATAATATTTAACAAAAATTTGCTTTAAAATAAAATGCTTGAAAAACCGGAATTAAACTAAATTAATTGTGTCTAACACTTTAGTAGAGGAAAAAGGAGAAGACATAAAAGTCACTAAATGTTTCAGAGTCGTCTTTAGTCGTCATATTAATAACAATAACATTAATATTAATAATACTAATAGTACTAAATTTGCTTATATGCAAACGCTTAATTAAGGTAACAGTTTTTTGGTTTCTTGCTTATATCTCGAAAACAGTTACTCCAATCAATTTTTATCTTTTTTTCAAAATTAAAGCTGATAAAATTTCCTACAAAATAGTTATATGCATTTTTTTGTAGGACCAACCATAAGCGAGTTATAGAGTTGGATATAAATAATCTTTAACAAAAATTTGCTTTAAAATAAAATGTTTGAAAAACCGAAATTAAACTAAATTAAGACTAACACTTTAGTAGAGGAAAAACGAGAAGACATAAAAGTCACCAAAGTCTTGAGAGTCGTTTTTAGTCGTCATATTAATAACAATAACATTAATATTAATAAAACTAATATTATTAAATTTGCTTATATGCAAGCGCTTAATTAAGGTAACAGTTTTTTGGTTTTTTGCTTATATCTCGAAAACAGTTACTCCTATCAATTTTTATCTTTTTACTAAAATTAAAGCTGATAAAATTTCCTACAAAATACTAATTTGCATTTTTCTTGTAGGACTAACCATAAGCGAGATATAAGTTTGAAAATAATTAATATTTAAAAAGAAGTGCTTTAACAGAAAATGTCTTGTGATTTAAAATACACTTAATTTAATGGGTCCAATACTTTATTAGAAAAAAAAGGAGGAGACATAAAAGTCACTGAAGTCTTCAGAGTCGAACATTGAAAACTGAATTACATTTTTGTGCAGTAACAGTTACAGTTTTCTTATTGGTTTTTTGCTTATATCTCGAAAACAGTTACTCCTATCAATTTTTATCTTTCTTTCAAAATTAAAGCTGATAAAATTTTCTACAAAATAGTTATTCGCATTTTTTTTGTAGGACCAACCGTAAGCGAGTAATAGAGTTGGATATAAATAATCTTTAACAAAAATTTGCTTTAAAATAAAATGTTTGAAAAACCGAAATTAAACTAAATTAATTGTGTCTAACACTTTAGTAGAGGAAAAAGAAGAAGACATAAAAGTCACCAAAGTCTTCAGAGTTGTTTTTAGTACTAAATTTGCTTATATGCAAGCCCTTAATTAAGGTAACAGTTTTTTGGTTTCTTGCTTATATCTCGAAAACAGTTACTCCTATCAATTTTTATCTTTTCACTAAAATTAAAGCTGATAAAATTTCCTACAAAATAGTTATTTGCATTTTTCATGTAGGACTAACCATAAGCGAGATATAAGTTTGAAAATAATTGATATTTAAAAAAAAATGTGCTTTAACAGAAAATGTCTTGTGATTTAAAATACACTTAATTTATTGGGTCCAATACTTTTTTAGAAGAAAAAGGAGGTGACAGAAATGTCACTGAAGTTTTTAGAGTCGTTTGTAAATGATGCATTTTCGACTTCGTCTCAAATATTGAAAACTGAATTACATTTTTGTTCAGTAACTGTAACAGTTTTCACTTTGGTTTTTTGCTTATATCTCGAAAACATTTACTCTTATCAATTTTTATCTTTCTTTCAAAATTAAAGCTGATAAAATTTTCTACAAAATAGTTACATGCATTTCTTTTGTAGGACCTACCGTAAGCGAGTTAAAGAGTTAGATATAAATAACCTTTAACAAAAATTTGCTTTAAAATTAAATGTTTGAAAAACTGAAATTAAACTAAATTAATTGTGTCTAACACTTTAGTAGAGGAAAAAGGAAAAGACATAAAAGTCACTAAAGGTTTCAGAGTCGTCTTTAGTCGTCATATTAATAACAATAACATTAATAATAATAATGCTAATAGTACTATATTTGCTTATATGCAAGCGCTTAATTAAGATAACAGTTTTTTGGTTTCTTGCTTATATCTCGAAAACAGTTACTCCTATCAATTTTTATCTTTTTACTAAAATTAAAGCTGATAAAATTTTCTACAAAATAGTTATTTGCATTTTTCATGTAGGACTAACCATAAGCGAGATATAAGTTTGATAATAATTAATATTTAAAAAAAAAGTGCTTTAACAGAAAATGCCTTGTGATTTAAAATACAATAAAAACATTTACTATACAAAAGTTATAATCGGTTTTTAATAATAATAATAATAATAATAATAATAATAATAATAATAATATTAATAATAATAATAATAATAATAATAATAATAATAATAATAATAATAATAATAATAATAATACTTATAATAATGAATTTCTTTCTAAATTAACTTATATTAAACAGGCAGAAAACGTCGTATTCTGACACAAAAAAACGAATTACGTTATAGACTTGACGAGAACGGCTTATCTCGGACTCTTATAGGACTCTTATAGGGTCAAAAAGTATCAGTTTGGATTAAAACAAATTATTTTTGTTGAGTCTTCGTCTGAATTGTTTACCAGTTCAAACAAAAACGGCTTATTTTAGACGATCTTTTGCTTTGAACAAGAAAACTTACATCGAACAGACTAAAAACGTATTAATCTGGCATAAAAGAGCAATTTATGTATCACTTTGGATAAAGGCAGCTAATCCTATTCGTTTCATTGCTTAAAATAGACAAAATTGTTAATAAATCTAACAAAAACGCTGTATTCTAGCACAAAATACTAATTACATTATAGTTTCGACGAGAATAGCTTATTTCGAATGATTCTATGCTTCCAAACGAGTAATTTTTTTTTAAACAGTTGCCAAACATCATGTTTTGTCCTATAAAGACATTTTATATTGCAGTTTGTATTACATCAAAGTAACTGAAAACCCCTTATTCAGGCACAGCAATTCGAATTACGTTTCAGTCTGGACAAAAACTGCTTACTTTAGACGATCCTTTGTTTTGAATACAAAAACTTACATTAAAAAGATTAAAAACGTCTTATTCTGGCCGAAAACTGCAAATTATATATTACTCTAGATAAAAGCAATTTATCCTGATTACTCCTTTACTTAGAATAGAATAAATTTGTATAAAACTTAATGAAAACTTTAAATTTCGTCTCAAAGAAATAATTTACGTTATAGTTTTGACCAGCACTGTTTATTTCAAACAATTTTATGATTCGAAACTAATGAACTTTTATGGGGCAAACGCAAAACCACATATTACCATATAAAGCGTTGTTTTAAAGCAAATTATTACCTTTTGCAACAAGAAATTTCACGTCAAAGAAACTGAAAACATCGTATCCATGCACAAATATCGAATTACGTATCAGTTTAGGCAAATAGAGCTTATTTTAAACGATTCCTTGCTATAAACAAGAAAAATTTTATCAAACATATTGAAAATGTCTTATTCTCGAAAATAAGAGCAAATTATGTATCAGTTTTACAAAAGCGGATTACTCTGTTTGATTCTATGCATAGAGTAGAGTAAACTACTATAAAACGTAATGAAAACTCTATATTCAAGCTCAAAAGAACAAATTACGTTATAGTTTTGACAAAAAAAAATTATTTCGGACGACTACATACTTCGAAGTAAGCAAACTTTAATTGAACATGTACAAAAGCTAATACTTTGCTTTAAAATAACGATTTATGTTGTAATATGGTATTTTGCATCTGTCCTATAAAAGTTTACTTGTTTCGCTCCATTGAATCATTTGAAATAAATTATTTTGACACAACAACAACGTCAGTCTGTCAGTCAGTCATATAAGTTTTCTTGTTCAAAGCAAAATACTGTCGAAAATCAACCGTTTTTGTCTAAACTAATACAAAATTCGGTGGTTTGTGTCCGAATACAAAGTTTTCAGATTCTTTAATGTTAGGTTTGCTGCTTCTAACAAAGAATCAACGAAAATATTTTGTTTTAATACAAACTGCAATATAAAATGTCATTATAGGACAAAACATGATGTTTGGCATCTGTTTAATAAAAATTTACTCGTTTGGAAGCATAGAATCATTCCAAATAAGCTATTCTTGTCGAAACTATAATGTAATCAGTATTTTGTGCTAGAATACAGCGTTTTTGTTAGATTTATTAACAATTTTGTCTATTTTAAGCAATTAAACGAATAGGATTAGCTGCCTTTATCCAAAGTGATACATAAATTGCTTTTTTATGCCAGATTAATACGTTTTTAGTCTGTTCGATGTAAGTTTTCTTGTTCAAAGCAAAAGATCGTCTAAAATAAGCCGTTTTTGTTTAAACTGATAAACAATTCAGACTGAGACTCAACAAAAATAATTTGTTTTAATCCAAACTGATACTTTTTGACCCTATAAGAGTCCTATAAGAGTCCGAGATGCGCCGTTCTCGTCAAGTCTATAACGTAATTCGTTTTTTTGTGTCAGAATACGACGTTTTCTGTCTGTTTAATATAAGTTTTTAATAATAATAATAATAATAATAACAATAATAATAATAATAATAATAATAATAATAAAAATAATAATAATAATAGTAATAATAATAATAATAATAATAATGAAAATAATAATAGTAATAAAAGTAAGCTTAGTTTTCTAAGCAAAGATGAAGCTTATTTTGTGTGTTATATGAGCGTTTTCTCATTTCTATGCAAGAGATCATCTGTGATCTGTGTTTTTAGGCAAGAAATTGAATAAAATTAATAACTCATTTTAAAACTGGTATAAAAACATTTACTATAAATAAGTTAATAATAATAATAATAATAATAATGATAATAATAATAATAATAATAATAATGATAATAATACTTATAATAATGAATTTCTTTCTAAATTAAAGCTTATTTTTTCTAAGCAAAAATGATGCTTATTTTGTGTTATCTGAGCGTTTTCTCATTTCTATGCAAGAGATCATCTGTGATCTGTGTTTTTAGGCTAGAAATTGTCTAAAATTAATAACTTATTTTAAAACTGGTATAAAAACATTTACTATACAAAAGTTATAATCGGTTTTTAATAATAATAATATTAATAATAATAATAATAATAATAATAATAATAATAATAATAATAATAATAATAATAATAGTAATAATAATAATAATAATAATAATAATAATAATAATAATAATAATAATAATAGTAATAGTAACATAAGTAATAATACTAATAATACTTTTAATAAGAAAAAATGGAGCTTATTTTGTGTGTTACATGAGCGTTTTCTCATTTCTATGCAAAAGATCATGTGTGATCTGTATTTTTAGGCAATCTAAGCCATTTTATAGTTTTTTATATTTAACAAAAATTTGCTTTAAAATAAAATGTTTGAAAAACCGAAATTAAACTAAATTAATTGTGTCTAACACTTTAGTAGAGGAAAAAGGAGGAGACATAAAAGTCACTAAAGTCTTCAGAATCGTCTTTAGTCGTCATATTAAAAACAATAACATTAATAATAACAATACTATTAGTACTAAATTTGCTTATATGCAAGCGCTTAATCAAGGTAACAGTTTTTTTGTTGTTTGCTTATATCTCGAAAACAGTTACTCCTTTCAATTTTTAACTTTTCACCAAAATTAAAGCTGATAAAATTTCCTTCAAAATCGTTATTTGCATTTTTCATGTAGAACTAACCATAAGCAAGATAAAAGTTTGAAAATAATTAATAATTAAAAAAAATGTGCTTTAACAGAAAATATCTTGTGATTTAAAATACACTTAATTTATTGGGTCCAATACTTAATTAGAAGAAAAAGGAAGTGACAGTAAATGCTGCATTTTCGTCTTCGTCTCAAACATTAAATACTGAATTACATTTTTGTTTAGTAACTGTTACAGTTTTCACTTTGGTTTTTTGCTTATATCTCGAAAACAGTTACTCCTATCAATTTTTATCTTTCCTTCAAAATTGAAGCTGATAAAATTTTTTACAAAATAGTTTTTTTGCATTTTTTTTGTAGGACCAACCATAAGCGAGTTATAGAGTTGGATATAAATAACCTTTAACAAAAATTTGATATAAAATAAAATGTTTGAAAAACCGAAATTAAACTAAATTAATGGTAAAATAATTATTAATATTATTATTATTAAAAACCGACTATAACTTTTGTATAGTAAATGTTTTTATACCAGTTTTAAAATGAGTTTTTAATTTTAGACAATTTCTTGCCTAAAAACAGATCACAGATGATCTCTTGCATAGAAATGAGAAAACGCTCAAATAACACAAAATAAGCTTCATTTTTCCTTAGAAAAACTAAGCTTTAATTTAGAAAAAAATTCATTATTATAAGTATTATTATTATTATTATTATTACTTTTATTATTATTATTATTATTATTATTATTATTATTAATATTATTATTATTATTATTATTATTATTATTATTATTATTATTATTATTATTATTATTATTAAAAACCGATTATAACTTTTGTATAGTAAATGTTTTTATTGTATTTTAAATCACAAGGCATTTTCTGTTAAAGCACTTTTTTTTTAAATATTAATTATTATCAAACTTATATCTCGCTTATGGTTAGTCCTACATGAAAAATGCAAATAACTATTTTGTAGGAAATTTTATCAGCTTTAATTTTAGTAAAAAGATAAAAATTGATAGGAGTAACTGTTTTCGAGATATAAGCAAGAAACCAAAAAACTGTTACCTTAATTAAGCGCTTGCGTATAAGCAAATTTAATAATATTAGTATTATTAATATTAATGTTATTGTTATTAATATGACGACTAAAAACGACTCTCAAGACTTTGGTAACTTTTATGTCTTCTCCTTTTTCCTCTACTAAAGTGTTAGTCTTAATTTAGTTTAATTTCGGTTTTTCAAACATTTTATTTTAAAGCAAATTTTTGTTAAAGATTATTTATACCCAACTCTATAACTCGCTTATGGTTGGTCCTACAAAAAAATGCAAATAACTATTTTGTAGGAAATTTTATCAGCTTTAATTTTGAAAAAAAGATAAAAATTGATTGGAGTAACTGTTTTCGAGATATAAGCAAGAAACCAAAAAACTGTTACCTTAATTAAGCGTTTGCATATAAGCAAATTTAGTACTATTAGTATTATTATTATTAATGTTATTGTTATTAAAATGACGACTAAAGACGACTCTGAAACATTTAGTGACTTTTATGTCTTCTCCATTTTCCTCTACTAAAGTGTTAGACACAATTAATTTAGTTTAATTCCGGTTTTTCAAGCATTTTATTTTAAAGCAAATTTTTGTTAAATATTATTTATTTCCAACTTTATAACTCGTTTATGCTTGGTCCTACAAGAAAAATGTAAATAACTATTTTGTTGGAAATTTTATCAGCTTTAATTTTGAAAGAAAGATAAAATTTGATAGGAGGAACTGTTTTCGAGATATAAGCAAAAAACCAATAAGAAAACTGTAACTGTTACTGAACAAAAATGTAATTCAGTTTTCAATGTTTGAGACGAAGACAAAAATGCAGCATTTAAAAACGACTCTGATGATTTCAGTGACTTTTATGTCACCTCCTTTTTCTTCTAATAAAGTATTGGACCCAATAAATTAAGTGTATTTTAAATCACAAGACATTTTCTGTTAAACCACTTTTTTTTAATTATTAATTATTTTCAAACTTATATCTCGCTTATGGTTAGTTCTACATGAAAAATGCAAATAACTATTTTGTAGGAAATTTTATCACCTTTAATTTTGGTGAAAAAGTAAAAATTGATAGGAGTAACTGTTTTCGAGATATAAGCAAAAAAC
>NC_087403.1:11456607-11469107 GCF_031307605.1 Tribolium castaneum | reverse complement strand
TGTACAGAAAAACATCTTATTTCGCCTTTTAAAAACGATTCATGCCACAGTTTGGATAAAAACCAATTATTTTCGTTAATTCATTGTTACAAACATGAAACCTTACATCAAAGTAACTGAAAACCCCTTATTCAGGCACAGAAATTCGAATTACGTTTCAGTCTGGACAAAAACTGCTTACTTTAGACGATCCTTTGTTTTGAATACAAAAACTTACATTAAAAAGATTAAAAACGTCTTATTCTGGCTGAAAACTGCAAATTATATATTACTCTAGATAAAAGCAATTTATCCTGATTACTCCTTTACTTAGAATAGAGTAAACTTGTATAAAACTTAATGAAAACTTTAAATTTCGTCTCAAAGAAATAATTTACGTTATAGTTTTGACCAGCACTGTTTATTTCAAACGATTTTATGATTTGAAACTAATGAACTTTTATGGGGCAGATGCAAAACCACATATTACCATATAAAGCGTTGTTTTAAAGCAAATTATTACCTTTTGCAACAAGAAATTTCACCTCAAAGACACTGAAAACTTCGTATCCATACATAAATATCGAATTACGTATCAGTTTAGGCAAATACAGCATATTTTAAACGATTCCTTGCTATAAACAAGAAAAATTTTATCAAGCATATTGAAAACGTCTTATTCTCGAAAATAAGAGCAAATTATGTATCAGTTTTAACAAAAGCGGATTACTCTGTTTGATTCTATGCTTAGAGTTGAGTAAACTACTATAAAACGTAATGAAAACTCTATATTCAAGCTCAAAAGAACAAATTACGTTATAGTTTTGACTAAAAAAAAATATTTCGAACGATTACATACTTCGAAGTAAGCAAACTTTAATTGAACAAGTGAAAAAGCTAATACTTTGCTTTAAAATAACGATTTATGTGGTAATATGGTATTTTGCATCTGTCCTATAAAAGTTACTCGTTTCGCTCCATTGAATCATTCGAAATAAATTATCTTGACACAACAACAACGAAAATAATTTGTTTTTGTTTAAACTGTAACATAAGTCGTTTTTATAAAACGAACTAAGACGTTTGGCATCTGTTTCGTGAAAGTTTTCTCGTTTGGGGGCATAAAATCGTTTGAAATTAAGAGTTCTGGTCAAAACTATAACGTAAATTATTTCTTTGTATCACTTTAAAGATTTGCGTTATAGTCTTGCCGAGAACTGTTAATTTCAAACGATTCTATGCTTTGAAACCAGTATACTTTCACTGAACAGAGGCAAAACGTCTGATTTGGCCTTTAAAAAACGATTTATGTCACAGTTTGGATTAAAACCAATGATTTTCGTTTATTCATTGTTACAAACAAGAAACCTTACATCAAAGAAACTGAAAACCTCTTATTCAGGCCCAGAAAATCAAATTACGTTTCAGTCTGGACACAATTGCTTATTTTAGACGATTCTTTCTTTTGAACACGAAAACTTACATTAAAAAGATTAAAAACGTCTTATTCTGGCTCAAAACTGCAAATTGTGTATTACTTTGGATAAAAGTAGTTTATCCTGATTACTCCTTTGCTTAGAATAGAGCAAACTTGTATAAAACTTAATGAAAACTTTAAATTTCGTCTCAAAGAAATAATTTACATTATAGTTTTGACCAGAACTGTTAATTTCAAACGATTTTATGCCCTCAAACGAGAAAACTTTCACTAAACAGATGCCAAACGTCTTAGTTTGTTTTATAAAAACATGTTACAGTTTGAACAAAAAAATTATTTTCGTTGTTGTGTCAAAATAATTTATTTCGAATGATTCAATGGAGCGAAACGAGTAAACTTTTATAGGACAGATGCAAAATACCATATTACCACATAAATCGTTATTTTAAAGCAAAGTATTAGCTTTTGCACTTGTTCAATTAAAGTTTGCTTACTTCGAAGTATGTAGTCGTCCGAAATAATTTTTTTTTGTCAAAACTATAACGTAATTTGTTCTTTTGAGCTTGAATATAGAGTTTTCATTACGTTTTATAGTAGTTTACCCTACTCTAAGCATAGAATCAAACAGAGTAATCCGCTTTTGTTAAAACTGATACATAATTTGCTCTTATCGAGAATAAGACATTTTCAAGATGTTTGATAAAATTTTTCTTGTTTATAGCAAGGAATCGTTTAAAATAAGCTGTATTTGTCTAAACTGATACGTAATTCGATATTTGTGCATGGATACGATGTTTTCAGTTTCTTTGACGTGAAATTTCTTGTTGCAAAAGGTAATAATTTGCTTTAAAACAACGCTTTATATGGTAATATGTGGTTTTGCATCTGCCCCATAAAAGTTCATTAGTTTCGAATCATAAAATCGTTTGAAATAAACAGTGCTGGTCAAAACTATAACGTAAATTATTTCTTTGAGACGAAATTTAAAGTTTTCATTAAGTTTTATACAAGTTTACTCTATTCTAAGTAAAGGAGTAATCAGGATAAATTGCTTTTATCTAGAGTAATATATAATTTGCAGTTTTCAGCCAGAATAAGACGTTTAAAAGGCGAAATAAGATGTTTTTCCTCTGTACAGTGAAAGTTTACTCGTTTCAAAGCATAGAACCGTTTGAAATTAACAGCTCTCGTTAAGACTATAACGCAAATCTTTTGTTTTGTGCTAAAATAAAACGTTTTTAGTCAGTTTGAAATAAGTTTTCTTGTTCAAAGCAAAATATTGTCGAAAATCAACCGTTTTTGTCTAAACTGATACAAAATTCGGTGGTTTGTGTCCGAATACAAAGTTTTCAGATTCTTTAATGTTAGGTTTGCTGCTTCTAACAAAGAATCAACGAAAATATTTTGTTTTAATACAAACTGCAACATAAAATGTCTTTATAGGACAAAACATGATGTTTGGCGTCTGTTTAATAAAAATTTACTCGTTTGGCAGCATAGAATCATTCCAAATAAGCTATTCTCGTCGAAACTATAATGTAATTAGTATTTTGTGTTAAAATACAGCGTTTTTGTTTGATTTATTAACAATTTTGTCTATTTTAAGCAATGAAACGAATAGGATTAGCTGCCTTTATTCAAAGTGATACATAAATTGCTCTTTTATGCCAGATTAATACGTTTTTAGTCTGTTCGATGTATGTTTTCATGTTCAAAGCAAAAGATCGTCTAAAATAAGCCGTTTTTGTTTGAACTGATGAACAATTCAGACTGAGAGTCAACAAAAATAATTTGTTTTAATTCAAACTGATACTTTTTGACCCTATAAGAGTCCTATAAGAGTCCGAGATACGCCGTTCTCGTCAAGTCTATAACGTAATTCGTTTTTTTGTGTCAGAATACGACGTTATCTGTCTTTTTTATATAATTTTTTAATAATAATAATAATAATAACAATAATAATAATAATAATAATAATAATAATAATAATAAATAATAATAATAATAATAATAATAACAATAATAATAATAATAATAATAATAATAATAATAATAATAATAATATTAATAATAAAAATAATAATAATAATAAAAATAATAATAGTAATAAAAGTAAGCTTAGTTTTCTAAGCAAAAATGAAGCTTATTTTGTGTGTTATATGAGCGTTTTCTCATTTCTATGCAAGAAATCATCTGTGATCTGTATTTTTAGGCAAGAAATTGTCTAAAATTAATAACTCATTTTAAAACTGGTATAAAAACATTTACTATACAAAAGTTAATAATAATAACAATAATAATAATAATAATAATAATAATAGTAATAATAATAATAATAATAGTAATAATAATAATAATAATAATAATAAAAATAATAATAATAGTAATAAAAGTAAGCTTAGTTTTCTAAGCAAAAATGAAGCTTATTTTGTGTGTTATATGAGCGTTTTCTCATTTCTATGCAAGAGATCATCTGTGATCTGTGTTTTTAGGCAAGAAATTGTCTAAAATTAAAAACTCATTTTAAAACTGGTATAAAAACATTTACTATACAAAAGTTAATAATAATAATAATAATAATAATAATAGTAATAATAATAATAATATTAACAATAATTATAATAATAATAATAAAAATAATAATAATAGTAATAAAAGTAAGCTTAGTTTTCTAAGCCAAAATGAAGCTTATTTTGTGTGTTATATGAGCGTTTTCTCATTTCTATGCAAGAGATCATCTGTGATCTGTGTTTTTAGGCAAGAAATTGAATAAAATTAATAACTCATTTTAAAACTGGTATAAAAACATTTACTATACAAAAGTTAATAATAATAATAATAATAATAATAATAATAATAATAATAGTAATAAAAGGAATAATAATAATAATAATAATAATAATAATAATAATAATAATAATAATAATAATAATGATAATAATACTTATAATAATGAATTTCTTTCTAAATTAAAGCTTAGTTTTTCTAAGCAAAAATGATGCTTATTTTGTGTTATCTGAGCGTTTTCTCATTTCTATGCAAGAGATCATCTGTGATCTGTTTTTTTAGGCAAAAAATTGTCTAAAATTAATAACTCATTTTAAAACTGGTATAAAAACATTTACTATACAAAAGTTATAATCGGTTTTTAATAATAATAATAATAATAATAATAATAATAATAATATTAATAATAATAATAATAATAATAATGATAATAATAATAATAATAATAATAATAAATAATAATAATAAAAATAATAGTAATAATAATAATAATAATAATAATAAAAATAATAATAATAGTAGTAATAAAAGTAAGCTTAGTTTTCTAAGCAAAAATGAAGCTTATTTGGTGTTATATGAGCTTTTCTCATTTCTATACAAAAGATCATGTGTGATCTGTGTTTTTAGGCAATCTAAGTCATTTGATAGTTTTAAGGCAAGAAATTGGCTAAAATTAATAACTCATTTTAAAACTGGTATAAAAACATTTACTATACAAAAGTTAATAATAATAATAATAATAATAAAACTAATAATAATAATAATAACAATAATAATAATAATAATAATAATAATAATAATAATAATAATAATAATAGACTAACACTTTAGTAGAGGAAAAAGGAGAAGACATAAATGTCACCAAAGTCTTGAGAGTCGTTTTTAGTCGTCATATTAATAACAATAACATTAATAATAATAATACTAATATTACTAAATTTGCTTATATGCAAGCGCTTAATTAAGGTAACAGTTTCATGCTTATATCTCGAAAACAGTTACTCCTATCAATTTTTATCTTTTTACTAAAATTAAAGCTGATAAAATTTCCTACAAAATAGTTATTTGCATTTTTTATGTAGAACTAACCATAAGCGAGATATAAGTTTGAAAATAATTAATATTTAAAAAAAAGTGCTTTAACAGAAAATGTTTTGTGATTTAAAATACACTTAATTTAATGGGTTCAGTACTTTATTAGAAGAAAAAGGAGGTGACATAAAAGTCACCAAAGCCTTCAGAGTTGTTTTTAGTACTAAATTTGCTTATATGCAAGCCCTTAATTAAGGTAACAGTTTTTTGGTTTCTTGCTTATATCTCGAAAACAGTTACTCCTATCAATTTTTATCTTTTCACTAAAATTAAAGCTGATAAAATTTCCTACAAAATAGTTATTTGCATTTTTCATGTAGGACTAACCATAAGCGAGATATAAGTTTGAAAATAATTAATATTTAAAAAAAATGTGCTTTAACAGAAAATGTCTTGTGATTTAAAATACACTTAATTTATTATGTCCAATACTTTATTAGAAGAAAAAGGAGGTGACAGAAAGGTCACTGAAGTCTTCAGAGTCAATTTTAAATGCTGCATTTTCGTCTTTGTCTCAAACATTGAAAACTGAATTACATTTTTGTTCAGTAACAGTTACAGTTTTCTTATTGGTTTTTGGCTTATATCTCGAAAACAGTTACTCCTATCAATTTTTATCTTTCTTTCAAAATTAAAGCTGATAAAATTTTCTATTTTTTTTGTAGGACCAACCATAAGCGAGTTATAGAGTTGGATATAAATAATCTTTAACAAAAATTTGCTTTAAAATAAAATGTTTGAAAAACCGAAATTAAACTAAATTAATTAAGACTAACACATTAGTAGAAGAAAAAGGAGAAGACATAAAAGTCACCAAAGTCTTGAGAGTCGTTTTTAGTCGTCATATTAATAACAATAACATTAATAATAATAATACTAATATTACTAAATTTGCTTATATGCAAGCGCTTAATTAAGGCAACAGTTTCTTGCTTATATCTCGAAAACAGTTACTCCTATCAATTTTTATCTTTTTACAAAAATTAAGGCTGATAAAATTTCCTACAAAATAGTTGTTTGCATTTTTTATGTAGGACTAACCATAAGCGGGATATAAGTTTGAAAATAATTAATATTTAAAAAAAAAGTGCTTTGACAGAAAATGTCTTGTGATTTAAAATACACTTAATTTAATGGGTCCAATACTTTATTAGAAGAAAAAGGAGGAGACATAAAAGTCACTGAAGTCTTCCGAGTCGATTTTAAATGCTGCATTTTCGTCTTTGTCTCAAACATTGAAAACTGAATTACATTTTTGTTCAGTAACAGTTACAGTTTTCTTATTGGTTTTTTGCTTATATCTCGAAAACAGTTACTCCTATCAATTTTTATCTTTCTTTCAAAATTAAAGCTGATAAAATTTTCTACAAAATAGTTATTCGCATTTTTTTTGTAGAACCAACTATAAGCGAGTTATAGAGTTGGATATAAATTACCTTTAACAAAAATTTGCTTTAAAATAAAATGTTTGAAAATCCGAAATTAAACTAAATTAATTAAGACTAACACTTTAGTAGAGGAAAAAGGAGAAGACATAAAAGTCACCAAAGTCTTGAGAGTCGTTTTTAGTCGTCATATTAATAACAATAACATTAATAATAATAATACTAATATTACTAAATTTGCTTATATGCAAGCGCTTAATTAAGGTAACAGTTTCTTGCTTATATCTCGAAAACAGTTACTCCTATCAATTTTTATCTTTTTACTAAAATTTAAGCTGATAAAATTTCCTACAAAATAGTTATTTGCATTTTTTATGTAGAACTAACCATAAGCGAGATATAAGTTTGAAAATAATTATTATTTTAAAAAAATGTGCTTTAACAGAAAATGTCTTGTGATTCAAAATACACTTAATTTATTGGGTCCAATACTTTATTAGAAAAACATGAAAAATGCAAATAACTATTTTGTAGAAAATTTTATCAGCTTTAATTTTAGTAAAAAGATAAAAATTGATAGGAGTAACTGTTTTCGAGATATTAGCAAGAAACCAAAAAACTGTTACCTTAATTAAGCGTTTGCATATAAGCAAATTTAGTACTATTAGTATTATTATTATTAATGTTATTGTTATTAATATGACGATTAAAGACAACTTTGAAACCTTTAGTGACTTTTATGTCTTCTCCTTTTTCCTCTACTAAAGTGTTAGACACAATTAATTTAGTTTAATTTCAGTATTTCAAACATTTTATTTTAAAGCAAATTTTTGTTAAATATTATTTATATCCATCTCTATAACTCGTTTATGCTTGGTCCTACAAGAAAAATGCAAATAACTATTTTGTAGGAAATTTTATCAGCTTTAGTTTTAGTAAAAAGATAAAAATTGATAGGAGTAACTGTTTTCGAGATATAAGCAAGAAACCAAAAAACTGTTACCTTAATAAAGCGCTTGCATATAAGCAAATTTAGTACTATTAGTATTATTATTATTAATGTTATTGTTATTAATATGACGACTAAAAACGACTCTGAAGATTTTGGTGACTTTAATGTCTTCTCCTTTTTCTTATACTAAAGTGTTAGACTCAATTAATTTAGTTTAATTTCGGTTTTTCAAACATTTTATTTTAAAGCAAATTTTTGTTAAAGATTATTTATATCCAACTCTATAACTCGCTTATGGTTGGTCTTACAAAAGAAATGCAAATAACTATTTTGTAGGAAATTTTATCAGCTTTAATTTTGAAAGAACGATAAAAATTGATAGGAGTAATTGTTTTCGAGATATAAGCAAAAAACCAAAGTGAAAACTGTTACAGTTACTGAACAAAAATGTAATTCAGTTTTCAATGTTTGAGACGAAGACGAAAATGCAGCATTTAAAAACGACTCTGAAGACTTCAGTGACTTTTATGTCACCTAGTTTTTTTTCTAATAAAGTATTGGACCCAATAAATTAAGTGTATTTTGAATCACAAGACATTTTCTGTTAAAGCACTTTTTTTTAAAATAATAATTATTTTCAAACTTATATCTCGCTTATGGTTAGTTCTACATAAAAAATGCAAATAACTATTTTGTAGGAAATTTTATCAGCTTAAATTTTAGTAAAAAGATAAAAATTGATAGGAGTAACTGTTTTCGAGATATAAGCAAGAAACTGTTACCTTAATTAAGCGCTTGCATATAAGCAAATTTAGTAATATTAGTATTATTATTATTAATGTTATTGTTATTAATATGACGACTAAAAACGACTCTCAAGACTTTGGTGACTTTTATGTCTTCTCCTTTTTCCTCTACTAAAGTGTTAGTCTTAATTAATTTAGTTTAATTTCGGATTTTCAAACATTTTATTTTAAAGCAAATTTTTGTTAAAGGTAATTTATATCTAACTCTATAACTCGCTTATGGTTGGTTCTACAAAAAAAATGCGAATAACTATTTTGTAGAAAATTTTATCAGCTTTAATTTTGAAAGAAAGATAAAAATTGATAGGAGTAACTGTTTTCGAGATATAAGCAAAAAACCAATAAGAAAACTGTAACTGTTACTGAACAAAAATGTAATTCAGTTTTCAATGTTTGAGACAAAGACGAAAATGCAGCATTTAAAATCGACTCGGAAGACTTCAGTGACTTTTATGTCTTCTCCTTTTTCTTCTAATAAAGTATTGGACCCATTAAATTAAGTGTATTTTAAATCACAAGACATTTTCTGTCAAAGCACTTTTTTTTTAAATATTAATTATTTTCAAACTTATATCCCGCTTATGGTTAGTCCTACATAAAAAATGCAAACAACTATTTTGTAGGAAATTTTATCAGCCTTAATTTTTGTAAAAAGATAAAAATTGATAGGAGTAACTGTTTTCGAGATATAAGCAAGAAACTGTTGCCTTAATTAAGCGCTTGCATATAAGCAAATTTAGTAATATTAGTATTATTATTATTAATGTTATTGTTATTAATATGACGACTAAAAACGACTCTCAAGACTTTGGTGACTTTTATGTCTTCTCCTTTTTCTTCTACTAATGTGTTAGTCTTAATTAATTTAGTTTAATTTCGGATTTTCAAACATTTTATTTTAAAGCAAATTTTTGTTAAATATTATTTATATCCAACTCCATAACTCGTTTATGCTTGGTCCTACAAGAAAAATGTAAATAACTATTTTGTTGGAAATTTTATCAGCTTTAATTTTGGAAAAAAGATAAAATTTGATAGGAGTAACTGTTTTCGAGATATAAGCAAAAAACCAATAAGAAAACTGTAACTGTTACTGAACAAAAATGTAATTCAGTTTTCAATGTTTGAGGCGAAGACGAAAATTCAGCATTTAAAAACGACTCTGAAGATTTCAGTGACTTTTATGTCACCTCCTTTTTCTTCTAATAAAGTATTGGACCCAATAAATTAAGTGTATTTTAAATCACAAGACATTTTCTGTTAAAGCACTTTTTTTTTAAATATTAATTATTTTCAAACTTATATCTCGCTTATGGTTAGTCCTACATGAAAAATGCAAATAAACATTTTGTAGGAAATTTTATCAGCTTAAATTTTAGTAAAAAGATAAAAATTGATAGGAGTAACTGTTTTCGAGATATAAGCATGAAACTGTTACCTTAATTAAGCGCTTGCATATAAGCAAATTTAGTAATATTAGTATTATTATTATTAATGTTATTGTTATTAATATGACGACTAAAAACGACTCTCAAAACTTTGGTGACTTTTATGTCTTCTCCTTTTTCCTCTACTAAAGTGTTAGTCTTAATTAATTTAGTTTAATTTCGGTTTTTCAAACATTTTATTTTAAAGCAAATTTTAGTTAAAGATTATTTATATCCAACTCTATAACTCGCTTATGGTTGGTCCTACAAAAAAAATGCGAATAACTATTTTGTAGAAAATTTTATCAGCTTTAATTTTGAAAGAAAGATAAAAATTGATAGGAGTAACTGTTTTCGAGATATAAGCAAAAAACCAATAAGAAAACTGTAACTGTTACTGAACAAAAATGTAATTCAGTTTTCAATGTTTGAGACAAAGACGAAAATGCAGCATTTAAAATTGACTCTGAAGACTTCAGTGACCTTTCTGTCACCTCCTTTTTCTTCTAATAAAGTATTGGACATAATAAATTAAGTGTATTTTAAATCACAAGACATTTTCTGTTAAAGCACATTTTTTTTTAAATATTAATTATTTTCAAACTTATATCTCGCTTATGGTTAGTCCTACATGAAAAATGTCAATAACTATTTTGTAGGAAATTTTATCAGCTTTAATTTTAGTGAAAAGATAAAAATTGATAAGAGTAACTGTTTTCGAGATATAAGCAAGAAACCAAAAAACTGTTACCTTAATTAAGGGCTTGCATATAAGCAAATTTAGTACTAAAAACAACTCTGAAGACTTTGGTGACTTTTATTTCACCTCCTTTTTCTTCTAATAAAGTACTGAACCCATTAAATTAAGTGTATTTTAAATCACAAGACATTTTCTGTTAAAGCACTTTTTTTTAAATATTAATTATTTTCAAACTTATATCTCGCTTATGGTTAGTTCTACATAAAAAATGCAAATAACTATTTTGTAGGAAATTTTGTCAGCTTTAATTTTAGTAAAAAGATAAAAATTGATAGAAGTAACTGTTTTCGAGATATAAGCATGAAACTGTTACCTTAATTAAGCGCTTGCATATAAGCAAATTTAGTAATATTAGTATTATTATTATTAATGTTATTGTTATTAATATGACGACTAAAAACGACTCTCAAGACTTTGGTGACATTTATGTCTTCTCCTTTTTCCTCCACTAAAGTGTTAGTCTATTATTATTATTATTATTATTATTATTATTATTGTTATTATTATTATTATTATTAGTTTTATTATTATTATTAGTTTTATTATTATTATTATTTTTATTATTATTATTATTATTATTAACTTTTGTATAGTAAATATTTTTATACCAGTTTTAAAATGAGTTATTAATTTTAGCCAATTTCTTGCCTTAAAACTATCAAATGGCTTAGATTGCCTAAAAACACAGATCACACATGATCTTTTGCATAGAAATGAGAAAAGCTCATATAGCACAAAATAAGCTTCATTTTTGCTTAGAAAACTAAGCTTACTTTTATTACTACTATTATTATTATTTTTATTATTATTACTATTATTTTTATTATTATTATTTATTATTATTATTATTATTATTATTATTATTATCATTATTATTATTATTATTATTATTATTATTATTATTATTATTATTATTATTATTATTATTATTATTAATATTATTATTATTATTATTATTAAAAACCGATTATAACTTTTGTATAGTAAATGTTTTTATACCAGTTTTAAAATGAGTTATTAATTTTAGACAATTTTTTGCCTAAAAAAACAGATCACAGATGATCTCTTGCATAGAAATGAGAAAACGCTCAGATAACACAAAATAAGCATCATTTTTGCTTAGAAAAACTAAGCTTTAATTTAGAAAGAAATTCATTATTATAAGTATTATTATCATTATTATTATTATTATTATTATTATTATTATTATTATTATTATTATTTCTTTTATTACTATTATTATTATTATTATTATTATTATTATTATTATTATTATTATTATTATTAACTTTTGTATAGTAAATGTTTTTATACCAGTTTTAAAATGAGTTATTAATTTTATTCAATTTCTTGCCTAAAAACACAGATCACAGATGATCTCTTGCATAGAAATGAGAAAACGCTCATATAACACACAAAATAAGCTTCATTTTTGCTTAGAAAACTAAGCTTACTTTTATTACTATTATTATTATTTTTATTATTATTATTATTATTGTTAATATTATTATTATTATTACTATTATTATTATTATTATTATTATTATTTTTATTATTTTCGAGATATAAGCATGAAACTGTTACCTTAATTAAGCGCTTGCATATAAGCAAATTTAGTAATATTAGTATTATTATTATTAATGTTATTGTTATTAATATGACGACTAAAAACGACTCTCAAGACTTTGGTGACATTTATGTCTTCTCCTTTTTCCTCCACTAAAGTGTTAGTCTATTATTATTATTATTATTATTATTATTATTATTATTGTTATTATTATTATTATTATTAGTTTTATTATTATTATTAGTTTTATTATTATTATTATTTTTATTATTATTATTATTATTATTAACTTTTGTATAGTAAATAT